>NW_027464032.1:0-195390 GCF_050947455.1 Rhinoderma darwinii | reverse complement strand
CTTGCTCTGTCCACTCCACGCATTGACCTGGTATTGCAGTATTTCCAGGACCGGTGCACCCTTTCCTTATGTGTTGACTAAAAGCAGATTCCAAAAGTGTTTTTTGTCTTTGCTATTGTTTCTGTCTTTCTGAAGGGATCTCCCCTTTTAATCCCATTATTTCAACACCTGTTGGACAATGCATGAGTGATAATGAGCTCATTGATTAAATGCAATTAATGAATAGATTGCCACCTCTTGTTGTGTGTCGTCTGTGTTTCTGTGTTTCCGGCATTTCACATTGGAACACCTCATTCACCTTCCTTGTCTTCTCTCCGCCCTCCCTTTTAGGTAAGTTAAAGAGCTGCACCTGAGCCAGCCATTGATTGATTGATTGATTGATTGATTGATTGATTGATTGATTGATGCAGCACAACAGTCAAATAGTGGAGTGGAGTAGGGGAACAGCAAACAGCCAATAAAGCAGCCCGCCCGCTCGCCTGCCCGCCACAATGGACCTACCTGTGTACACTAGATGGATGTGATGGAATGTACTGTCGTCCCTACATTTCAAGAAGAAGTAAGAATTGCAGTTGCAACAAAGCCTTGCTTGCCTACAAAGAGAGCAGCAATTTGGATTTGTTACTATGTTACCTAGAAGAATAACAAACTGTGCAAGGATGGAGGTTGTAGGAGCAAGGAGAAGTTGTCTGTAAAGTTGGTGGATGCCTATTTTCCATTTTGCAGTCCCTTGTCTCCCTCTTGTGGCCTCCTGGAGGCAACTAGCTGTGCAAAAAAAAGACAGCCTGGCGGCCGGCTGTTGCAGTGTTGCCCTCTCAGGCAACACTGAGTGACTGACTGAGCCTCACCGTCTTATATAAAGTTCAGACGGAACTTTGCACGTGTCATAGTGGAGCCCTCAGGATTCCAGAGCCAGCTTTCTGACATCATAATGGGGCCTCAGAGATAAAAGCCTGGGCCCAGGCAGTGTTGGTCAGTGCTGCTCAGCAGGCAGCACTGGACTGGACTGGATTACAGCTGATACAAGGTGTGAAGGAACAAGGGGTGGCTGTGGGCATGCACTTGCTGCCGCTGCCAGTGTTTATCTGCATGGCAGCAGGGCATTTGGGCGTTGCCAGGAAGGCGTTTTTATGTAGATTCCTCCTCTTTCAGCACTGCATTGTGGTGCAAGCAAAAGAAGCAAATCCTGTCTGGCTTCCTCTCCGGCCTTTATTCACCTCCCGTGTAGCTGTGAGTGTGTGAGCCTGCAGGGCCCCATGGAATTGCCTAGAAGTAGGCTGAATCGCTGCAAGGGCTGAACAGCAGTATCGGGCAGGCTCGGGCAACGCGCGGCCCGTTCGGGTTATCGCTTCTCGGCCTTTTGGCTAAGATCAAGTGTAGTATCTGTTCTTATCAGTTTAATATCTGATACGTCCCCTATCTGGGGACCATATATTAAATGGATTTTTAGAACAGGGAGATGGAAATAGAGCTTGCTCTGTCCACTCCACGCATTGACCTGGTATTGCAGTATTTCCAGGACCGGTGCACCCTTTCCTTATGTGTTGACTAAAAGCAGATTCCAAAAGTGTTTTTTGTCTTTGCTATTGTTTCTGTCTTTCTGAAGGGATCTCCCCTTTTAATCCCATTATTTCAACACCTGTTGGACAATGCATGAGTGATAATGAGCTCATTGATTAAATGCAATTAATGAATAGATTGCCACCTCTTGTTGTGTGTCGTCTGTGTTTCTGTGTTTCCGGCATTTCACATTGGAACACCTCATTCACCTTCCTTGTCTTCTCTCCGCCCTCCCTTTTAGGTAAGTTAAAGAGCTGCACCTGAGCCAGCCACTGATTGATTGATTGATTGATTGATTGATTGATTGATTGATTGATGCAGCACAACAGTCAAATAGTGGAGTGGAGTAGGGGAACAGCAAACAGCCAATAAAGCAGCCCGCCCGCTCGCCTGCCCGCCACAATGGACCTACCTGTGTACACTAGATGGATGTGATGGAATGTACTGTCGTCCCTACATTTCAAGAAGAAGTAAGAATTGCAGTTGCAACAAAGCCTTGCTTGCCTACAAAGAGAGCAGCAATTTGGATTTGTTACTATGTTACCTAGAAGAATAACAAACTGTGCAAGGATGGAGGTTGTAGGAGCAAGGAGAAGTTGTCTGTAAAGTTGGTGGATGCCTATTTTCCATTTTGCAGTCCCTTGTCTCCCTCTTGTGGCCTCCTGGAGGCAACTAGCTGTGCAAAAAAAAGACAGCCTGGCGGCCGGCTGTTGCAGTGTTGCCCTCTCAGGCAACACTGAGTGACTGACTGAGCCTCACCGTCTTATATAAAGTTCAGACGGAACTTTGCACGTGTCATAGTGGAGCCCTCAGGATTCCAGAGCCAGCTTTCTGACATCATAATGGGGCCTCAGAGATAAAAGCCTGGGCCCAGGCAGTGTTGGTCAGTGCTGCTCAGCAGGCAGCACTGGACTGGACTGGATTACAGCTGATACAAGGTGTGAAGGAACAAGGGGTGGCTGTGGGCATGCACTTGCTGCCGCTGCCAGTGTTTATCTGCATGGCAGCAGGGCATTTGGGCGTTGCCAGGAAGGCGTTTTTATGTAGATTCCTCCTCTTTCAGCACTGCATTGTGGTGCAAGCAAAAGAAGCAAATCCTGTCTGGCTTCCTCTCCGGCCTTTATTCACCTCCCGTGTAGCTGTGAGTGTGTGAGCCTGCAGGGCCCCATGGAATTGCCTAGAAGTAGGCTGAATCGCTGCAAGGGCTGAACAGCAGTATCGGGCAGGCTCGGGCAACGCGCGGCCCGTTCGGGTTATCGCTTCTCGGCCTTTTGGCTAAGATCAAGTGTAGTATCTGTTCTTATCAGTTTAATATCTGATACGTCCCCTATCTGGGGACCATATATTAAATGGATTTTTAGAACAGGGAGATGGAAATAGAGCTTGCTCTGTCCACTCCACGCATTGACCTGGTATTGCAGTATTTCCAGGACCGGTGCACCCTTTCCTTATGTGTTGACTAAAAGCAGATTCCAAAAGTGTTTTTTGTCTTTGCTATTGTTTCTGTCTTTCTGAAGGGATCTCCCCTTTTAATCCCATTATTTCAACACCTGTTGGACAATGCATGAGTGATAATGAGCTCATTGATTAAGTGCAATTAATGAATAGATTGCCACCTCTTGTTGTGTGTCGTCTGTGTTTCTGTGTTTCCGGCATTTCACATTGGAACACCTCATTCACCTTCCTTGTCTTCTCTCCGCCCTCCCTTTTAGGTAAGTTAAAGAGCTGCACCTGAGCCAGCCACTGATTGATTGATTGATTGATTGATTGATTGATTGATTGATTGATTGATTGATTGATGCAGCACAACAGTCAAATAGTGGAGTGGAGTAGGGGAACAGCAAACAGCCAATAAAGCAGCCCGCCCGCTCGCCTGCCCGCCACAATGGACCTACCTGTGTACACTAGATGGATGTGATGGAATGTACTGTCGTCCCTACATTTCAAGAAGAAGTAAGAATTGCAGTTGCAACAAAGCCTTGCTTGCCTACAAAGAGAGCAGCAATTTGGATTTGTTACTATGTTACCTAGAAGAATAACAAACTGTGCAAGGATGGAAGTTGTAGGAGCAAGGAGAAGTTGTCTGTAAAGTTGGTGGATGCCTATTTTCCATTTTGCAGTCCCTTGTCTCCCTCTTGTGGCCTCCTGGAGGCAACTAGCTGTGCAAAAAAAAGACAGCCTGGCGGCCGGCTGTTGCAGTGTTGCCCTCTCAGGCAACACTGAGTGACTGACTGAGCCTCACCGTCTTATATAAAGTTCAGACGGAACTTTGCACGTGTCATAGTGGAGCCCTCAGGATTCCAGAGCCAGCTTTCTGACATCATAATGGGGCCTCAGAGATAAAAGCCTGGGCCCAGGCAGTGTTGGTCAGTGCTGCTCAGCAGGCAGCACTGGACTGGACTGGATTACAGCTGATACAAGGTGTGAAGGAACAAGGGGTGGCTGTGGGCATGCACTTGCTGCCGCTGCCAGTGTTTATCTGCATGGCAGCAGGGCATTTGGGCGTTGCCAGGAAGGCGTTTTTATGTAGATTCCTCCTCTTTCAGCACTGCATTGTGGTGCAAGCAAAAGAAGCAAATCCTGTCTGGCTTCTAGCTGTGAGTGTGTGAGCCTGCAGGGCCCCATGGAATTGCCTAGAAGTAGGCTGAATCGCTGCAAGGGCTGAACAGCAGTATCGGGCAGGCTCGGGCAACGCGCGGCCCGTTCGGGTTATCGCTTCTCGGCCTTCTGGCTGAGATCAAGTGTAGTTCTGATTACTTGTAGTCAGTGCTGCCTGGTCTTGGTTAGGAGGTGCTCAGGTACCCTCTCTCTCGGCCTCGGGGGATCGTCCAGGTTCGCCTGGACTTCACCCCCGTGCTGCTATTTGGGAGAGAGGCTTAGTCCTGAGCAACGAGTTGCGATCCACATATCCCCCGTGTAGGCTTCGGCCGAAAAGGGGAAGCTGCGTAGACGTTGCGTCACCAACGGGTGGCGTAACTTTCCCGAAATCCCCTCACCATGGACGAAAGTCCTGGTGAGATACCGGCGTATGCCCGGATAAAAAATACAATCCGTGTTATTGTATCAGAAGAGAAGGCGACAACCTGCGGCCTGAAGTTCTTGGTGGAGACCGTGCTTGTTGGCATTTTCAACATTCAGAAGCGGGAGATATTGGCGGTGCAAGACTATCCAAGGAGAAGAACATATGACATAACGTTTGTACAGAATGGAGTGTTCCAAGATCTGCTGGCGGCATACATGGTAAAAAACGATCCGAGACTGGACGGTATTGAATTTTACGAACATGTGTTGGACATCACTAAGATGATTGTGATAAAAATGTACTGCCCGTTTGCTGATTTAAAAGATGTGATGTCCTTTTTATCCCCCTATTTCAAAAGTGTAAAATGTATTGGCAAAATAATGAACGAAGTTGGAGTTTGGACGTCAAAGTGGAGATTTTTAGTAACTTGTTATAGAGATGCCAATACAGCAGGGGGGATAATGTTGCCGCCAGCACGCTTTAAATTAGGTGATATGGCAGGAGATCTTTTTTATACAGGAATGCCTCCATTCTGTAGAAAATGTCAAAAGTACGGTCACACCAAAGAGTTCTGCGAAAGCACCTGTAGGAACTGTGGCAGCTCTGAGCACGAGGCCAAAACTTGCCCTCTGGGGAAAAGGTGTCGTTTTTGCAGCCGAGTTGGTCATCTATATGCTACTTGTCCCCACAGATCGGAACAACCCGAGGTCCGGCCGAGGCGTCCAGAGCAGCCAGCAGGCCAGATCGCCCCCGCACAAGAAGAGGAACCAAGAGGTGAAGAGGCAGATAACATGGACACCTCCAGCAGACCCCCCCAAACAGGTGACCCAAAGGAGCAAAGGCGGTTTAAGAGAAGAGCCAGTGATCAGCGGACGAAAAAGCCCCCTCAGGAAACGGAGGAGATGGGTAGTTCGGATGAAGCTGATCCGCCTGGGCCGCAGGAGATGCTGGGTCAGCCTGTACCTGAGGCAGAGGACCCGGGTGGAGCGGCAGCTAGGTCTAAGAGGCGTAGGGCGTACTCAGAGGTGGCAGCGGGGGTGCCGATGGGAGTACCTGCTAGAGCGAAAGCAGGGAAACCAGTTGACGCGCCCCCGGAAGCACCAGCTGAAGGTCTCCCCCCTTCTCGCCAGTTGGGGGAGACAAGCATAGCTGCCTCTGAGGTGACAGAAGTCCCTGAAACGGCCGCGAGTGCGTTTCCCGCCCCTATCGTAGGGGAGGAGGCTGCCATACAAAATGCTCCAGAAACCTTGCCCGTGGAGTCCATCTGGGACCCATTTTCGATAAGTGCCTCAGGTATGGCGGGGGGTCAGCTGTCTGACATGAGTTCCTCTCCAATCTCCTCAAGTTATACAGTCGGTTTGAAGTCGGAGGGCGATGAGAGTTCGAGTGAGGTCTCTGGTAACGCCGAGGACTGCTGAGGCCACCTCGGGTAAGATTACATAAGACTGTCTCTTTTCCCTTTTCCTCATGGCAGAGTTAGGTGGCATTTCCTTAAATGTTAGGAGCGTGCATTCTAAGACGAGAAGAGCTGCCCTGTTTGACTATCTTTCTATTTTTTCCGCCACCGTTTTTTTCCTACAGGAATGCTGTATCCCACATCGCACGAACTACAACAAATATAAGGAAGACTGGAGACTCGGACCTTCAGTGTGGTCCGGGTCTAACGATTCCAGAGCCGCAGGTGTCGCCATTTTATTTAAAGGGAACGTTTTAATTGACAGTTTTAATGAAATTTTACCAGGTAGAATTTTATTGGTCAAAGCTTTTATAGACGGTATTAGATGGCAGTTTTTAAATTTTTATGGGTCCTCGGACAAGAATGAAAGAGCTAGAATGCTAGAGATTTTACCCCTTTTTTTAAACGATTCAGAGCCACTTGTTTTAGCGGGTGATTTTAATTGTATTTTAAAGGGGGAACGCCGGTTCTCTAACTCAGTAAGCAGGAATTATGACAAAACCTCCTCATTATTAAAAGATATAGTTACTGATTTTAAACTTACTGATGTTTTTAAGAAATGTAACAGCAATTTATCTGCAGAGGCCGGCGTCACCTGGAGCAATGTGAACTGTAGCTCCAGGATCGATTTTATATTCTGCTCTTATCAAGTACTGCCTTTTAAATGTGATCTTAATCCCAATGTTTTATCTGATCATAAATTATTGTATTTTAAAGTTAAAAATGATATTGGGAAAAATACTGTCAAAAAAGCCTGGAAAATGAACGTTTCCCTTTTAGATGATCCGCAAATTTTATCTGATTTTATTACCTTTTATAAGGGCTGCAGACGGGTAAGACATCCAAATATGTCCATAGTCTCATGGTGGGAGAAAATAAAAATAAAAATAAGAGACTTTTTCATAAAAATCGGAAGGAGAAAAGCAAAAGAAAAACAGGATTTTTTTGCTAATTTGAATACCCGTCTGCAGACCCAATACAAGTTCAGAGAACAGGGTATGCAGGTGGAGGAGGAGATTATGGAGATTAGGAAGGAGATCTCCCAGTGCCTGGAGCAGAGAGGTAAGGAAATTGTCTTTCGTTCAAAAATGAAACACCTCGAGGAAAATGAGACCTGCTCCAGGTACTTTTTTAAGAAAATTAACGATAAGCATACCCTGTTAGACAATGTTGATGGAGATACAAACACTGACAATATTTTAAAAAAGGTACACAGATTTTATGCGGATCTTTTTAATATAAAGCTTGTTAATGTTGATTTGATGAACGACTCATTGAAGGAGGTTGACGCTGTTTTAAATCCTGTCTCCAAAGATTTTTTATTACAGGATATTACGGAACAGGAGATTTTAGATACCATCAAGAGTTTTAAAACAGGTAAAGTCCCTGGCCCTGATGGTATACCCATAGAGTTTTATGTCACATTTTATGGAGTTTTAAAAGAGGATCTCTATTCCCTTTTTACTCAAGTTTTTAGAACAAAAGCCCTCCCGGGGTCCTGGAAGAAAGGTGAGGTGTCCCTGCTTTATAAAAAGGGGGACAAAACAGATATTAAAAACTGGAGGCCTATCACCTTACTAAACACAGACTACAAAATAATGGCCAAGATTTGCGCGAATAGGCTAAAGGCTGTTATAGAGAAAATCGTCCACTCCAACCAAGTCTGTGGGATACCTGGGAGGAGCATATGGGACAATTTAAACCTTTTAAAAGATGCTATTGGTGATACGAAGGAGAGAAAAGGCAGATTGGCGGTTTTATCCATAGATTTCGAGAAAGCCTTTGATAGAGTATCACATTTTTATCTTTTTAAGGTTTTAGAAAAGATGGGTATACCAGAAGGCTTTTTACAGTCTCTGAAGGCCTTTTATGAAAATTGTACGAGCAAGATTTTAGTAAAGGGTTTTAAGACACAGGATGTCCTTTTAAACTCCGGAGTGAAGCAGGGGTGTCCCTTGTCCCCACTACTTTTTATATGTGCGATCGAGCCTCTACTCTGCAGATTGAGGAATGACAGGCAGATATGTGGAGTCCCCCTGCCGGGCGGGGGGGGACTAGAGGCAAAAGTGGTGGGGTACATGGATGATGTCGCGGTCCTGTGCAGGGACGCCCCGTCACTGCAAAAAGCATTACAACAGATATACCAATTTTGCTGCTCCTCCGGTTTTAAAGTCAATTTTAATAAAAGTAATATTTTAAATATTGGCAACATGATTTTACAGGACATTCCAGTCCCTGTGTCGGAGTCTGTACAGATTTTAGGGGTCTCCTTCAATGAGTCAAACAATGGTTTTATCAGTTGGGACTTGGTGGCACAAAAAGTTAATAAGAAAATTTGTTTATGGAATCTTAGAAAACTGACAATGGAGGGAAAAATTTTAATCACAAAAATGGTGATTTTACCAATTTTATTATATCTAAGTATGGTTTTCCCTCCCCCTGATATTTTATTAAAAAAGATTACCAAGGCATGTTTTACATTTTTATGGAATTCTAGGATGGAGAAGCTCAGGAGAGAAAAAGTGATGTTACCAAAGCTAATGGGTGGTAAAGATTTTCCAAATATAAAAGCATTTCTTTTAATCCATTTTTTTACACTGTGTCTTAATACTGTTTTTAAGGAACACTACTGGTCTTATTTTATCCGTTTTAACACTGGCTATTTTATGAGGAGGTACGGATGGTTCTCTACGGTTTTAAGCTCGCCATATGCTTTTAACCTGCCAGACCAGTATAAGATTTTAGAAAAAATAGTGAACCTTTTTAAACTAAAAGACAAAAGAATAGAAGATGTAAAAAATAGTAAATATGTTTTAAAGGAAATAAAAGAAAATGTTTTAATAGCCCCCATTAGCAATTTTAATGAAAACAAATGCAAAATTATCTGGAGCATGGTTAATGCTAAATTCATTTTTAATTCACAGAAGGATCTGGCCTGGAGCTGCGCCCACGAGTGTCTTCCATGCCGGGCATTCCAGCATCGAAGGGGACTGACCAACTCGGCTGCGTGTCCAAGGGGAGGATGCCGCGATGACGAGACAGTCTTACATCTCTTTTGGCAATGTTATTTTTCACAACTCATATGGACAAAAATCCTCCCCTTGATGAAGAAGATAACCGGAATAAAGAGAATTACAAGTGAAGGCGTTTTTTACGGATGTCTGGAGTGCCCAACAAGGACTCAGAAAATTATGGCATGGAAGATTACTAACTGCGTTAAAGCAGCTCTGTGGGCGGCCAGGAATATTCTTTTATTCAAACATGAAATTTTATCTGTGAATGATATTTTAGGAATTTGTTTTTATGAAATGCACAAGTATTATCTTTTAGACAAAAAATTCTCTCCTGTTTTAAGTAGAAAATGGTTTTTTAGCGAATGGAATTCTATAATATGATGCCACCAAGTGCCCTTTTATAAATTGTATGATTTTAATCTGACAATTTGTATTTATTTTTTAACCATTGTTGTAAAATTTGAATCCCTGTAAAAATGTTGAAAAATGTTAATTTATTGTAAAACCTGAAAAATTTTAAATAAACGGTTACCCCCAAAGTTGGGGTAGTCAACTTAAAAAAAATCTGTTCTTATCAGTTTAATATCTGATACGTCCCCTATCTGGGGACCATATATTAAATGGATTTTTAGAACAGGGAGATGGAAATAGAGCTTGCTCTGTCCACTCCACGCATTGACCTGGTATTGCAGTATTTCCAGGACCGGTGCACCCTTTCCTTATGTGTTGACTAAAAGCAGATTCCAAAAGTGTTTTTTGTCTTTGCTATTGTTTCTGTCTTTCTGAAGGGATCTCCCCTTTTAATCCCATTATTTCAACACCTGTTGGACAATGCATGAGTGATAATGAGCTCATTGATTAAATGCAATTAATGAATAGATTGCCACCTCTTGTTGTGTGTCGTCTGTGTTTCTGTGTTTCCGGCATTTCACATTGGAACACCTCATTCACCTTCCTTGTCTTCTCTCCGCCCTCCCTTTTAGGTAAGTTAAAGAGCTGCACCTGAGCCAGCCACTGATTGATTGATTGATTGATTGATTGATTGATTGATTGATTGATTGATTGATTGATTGATTGATGCAGCACAACAGTCAAATAGTGGAGTGGAGTAGGGGAACAGCAAACAGCCAATAAAGCAGCCCGCCCGCTCGCCTGCCCGCCACAATGGACCTACCTGTGTACACTAGATGGATGTGATGGAATGTACTGTCGTCCCTACATTTCAAGAAGAAGTAAGAATTGCAGTTGCAACAAAGCCTTGCTTGCCTACAAAGAGAGCAGCAATTTGGATTTGTTACTATGTTACCTAGAAGAATAACAAACTGTGCAAGGATGGAGGTTGTAGGAGCAAGGAGAAGTTGTCTGTAAAGTTGGTGGATGCCTATTTTCCATTTTGCAGTCCCTTGTCTCCCTCTTGTGGCCTCCTGGAGGCAACTAGCTGTGCAAAAAAAAGACAGCCTGGCGGCCGGCTGTTGCAGTGTTGCCCTCTCAGGCAACACTGAGTGACTGACTGAGCCTCACCGTCTTATATAAAGTTCAGACGGAACTTTGCACGTGTCATAGTGGAGCCCTCAGGATTCCAGAGCCAGCTTTCTGACATCATAATGGGGCCTCAGAGATAAAAGCCTGGGCCCAGGCAGTGTTGGTCAGTGCTGCTCAGCAGGCAGCACTGGACTGGACTGGATTACAGCTGATACAAGGTGTGAAGGAACAAGGGGTGGCTGTGGGCATGCACTTGCTGCCGCTGCCAGTGTTTATCTGCATGGCAGCAGGGCATTTGGGCGTTGCCAGGAAGGCGTTTTTATGTAGATTCCTCCTCTTTCAGCACTGCATTGTGGTGCAAGCAAAAGAAGCAAATCCTGTCTGGCTTCCTCTCCGGCCTTTATTCACCTCCCGTGTAGCTGTGAGTGTGTGAGCCTGCAGGGCCCCATGGAATTGCCTAGAAGTAGGCTGAATCGCTGCAAGGGCTGAACAGCAGTATCGGGCAGGCTCGGGCAACGCGCGGCCCGTTCGGGTTATCGCTTCTCGGCCTTTTGGCTAAGATCAAGTGTAGTATCTGTTCTTATCAGTTTAATATCTGATACGTCCCCTATCTGGGGACCATATATTAAATGGATTTTTAGAACAGGGAGATGGAAATAGAGCTTGCTCTGTCCACTCCACGCATTGACCTGGTATTGCAGTATTTCCAGGACCGGTGCACCCTTTCCTTATGTGTTGACTAAAAGCAGATTCCAAAAGTGTTTTTTGTCTTTGCTATTGTTTCTGTCTTTCTGAAGGGATCTCCCCTTTTAATCCCATTATTTCAACACCTGTTGGACAATGCATGAGTGATAATGAGCTCATTGATTAAATGCAATTAATGAATAGATTGCCACCTCTTGTTGTGTGTCGTCTGTGTTTCTGTGTTTCCGGCATTTCACATTGGAACACCTCATTCACCTTCCTTGTCTTCTCTCCGCCCTCCCTTTTAGGTAAGTTAAAGAGCTGCACCTGAGCCAGCCACTGATTGATTGATTGATTGATTGATTGATTGATTGATTGATTGATTGATTGATTGATGCAGCACAACAGTCAAATAGTGGAGTGGAGTAGGGGAACAGCAAACAGCCAATAAAGCAGCCCGCCCGCTCGCCTGCCCGCCACAATGGACCTACCTGTGTACACTAGATGGATGTGATGGAATGTACTGTCGTCCCTACATTTCAAGAAGAAGTAAGAATTGCAGTTGCAACAAAGCCTTGCTTGCCTACAAAGAGAGCAGCAATTTGGATTTGTTACTATGTTACCTAGAAGAATAACAAACTGTGCAAGGATGGAGGTTGTAGGAGCAAGGAGAAGTTGTCTGTAAAGTTGGTGGATGCCTATTTTCCATTTTGCAGTCCCTTGTCTCCCTCTTGTGGCCTCCTGGAGGCAACTAGCTGTGCAAAAAAAAGACAGCCTGGCGGCCGGCTGTTGCAGTGTTGCCCTCTCAGGCAACACTGAGTGACTGACTGAGCCTCACCGTCTTATATAAAGTTCAGACGGAACTTTGCACGTGTCATAGTGGAGCCCTCAGGATTCCAGAGCCAGCTTTCTGACATCATAATGGGGCCTCAGAGATAAAAGCCTGGGCCCAGGCAGTGTTGGTCAGTGCTGCTCAGCAGGCAGCACTGGACTGGACTGGATTACAGCTGATACAAGGTGTGAAGGAACAAGGGGTGGCTGTGGGCATGCACTTGCTGCCGCTGCCAGTGTTTATCTGCATGGCAGCAGGGCATTTGGGCGTTGCCAGGAAGGCGTTTTTATGTAGATTCCTCCTCTTTCAGCACTGCATTGTGGTGCAAGCAAAAGAAGCAAATCCTGTCTGGCTTCCTCTCCGGCCTTTATTCACCTCCCGTGTAGCTGTGAGTGTGTGAGCCTGCAGGGCCCCATGGAATTGCCTAGAAGTAGGCTGAATCGCTGCAAGGGCTGAACAGCAGTATCGGGCAGGCTCGGGCAACGCGCGGCCCGTTCGGGTTATCGCTTCTCGGCTTTTTGGCTAAGATCAAGTGTAGTATCTGTTCTTATCAGTTTAATATCTGATACGTCCCCTATCTGGGGACCATATATTAAATGGATTTTTAGAACAGGGAGATGGAAATAGAGCTTGCTCTGTCCACTCCACGCATTGACCTGGTATTGCAGTATTTCCAGGACCGGTGCACCCTTTCCTTATGTGTTGACTAAAAGCAGATTCCAAAAGTGTTTTTTGTCTTTGCTATTGTTTCTGTCTTTCTGAAGGGATCTCCCCTTTTAATCCCATTATTTCAACACCTGTTGGACAATGCATGAGTGATAATGAGCTCATTGATTAAATGCAATTAATGAATAGATTGCCACCTCTTGTTGTGTGTCGTCTGTGTTTCTGTGTTTCCGGCATTTCACATTGGAACACCTCATTCACCTTCCTTGTCTTCTCTCCGCCCTCCCTTTTAGGTAAGTTAAAGAGCTGCACCTGAGCCAGCCACTGATTGATTGATTGATTGATTGATTGATTGATTGATTGATTGATTGATTGATGCAGCACAACAGTCAAATAGTGGAGTGGAGTAGGGGAACAGCAAACAGCCAATAAAGCAGCCCGCCCGCTCGCCTGCCCGCCACAATGGACCTACCTGTGTACACTAGATGGATGTGATGGAATGTACTGTCGTCCCTACATTTCAAGAAGAAGTAAGAATTGCAGTTGCAACAAAGCCTTGCTTGCCTACAAAGAGAGCAGCAATTTGGATTTGTTACTATGTTACCTAGAAGAATAACAAACTGTGCAAGGATGGAGGTTGTAGGAGCAAGGAGAAGTTGTCTGTAAAGTTGGTGGATGCCTATTTTCCATTTTGCAGTCCCTTGTCTCCCTCTTGTGGCCTCCTGGAGGCAACTAGCTGTGCAAAAAAAAGACAGCCTGGCGGCCGGCTGTTGCAGTGTTGCCCTCTCAGGCAACACTGAGTGACTGACTGAGCCTCACCGTCTTATATAAAGTTCAGACGGAACTTTGCACGTGTCATAGTGGAGCCCTCAGGATTCCAGAGCCAGCTTTCTGACATCATAATGGGGCCTCAGAGATAAAAGCCTGGGCCCAGGCAGTGTTGGTCAGTGCTGCTCAGCAGGCAGCACTGGACTGGACTGGATTACAGCTGATACAAGGTGTGAAGGAACAAGGGGTGGCTGTGGGCATGCACTTGCTGCCGCTGCCAGTGTTTATCTGCATGGCAGCAGGGCATTTGGGCGTTGCCAGGAAGGCGTTTTTATGTAGATTCCTCCTCTTTCAGCACTGCATTGTGGTGCAAGCAAAAGAAGCAAATCCTGTCTGGCTTCCTCTCCGGCCTTTATTCACCTCCCGTGTAGCTGTGAGTGTGTGAGCCTGCAGGGCCCCATGGAATTGCCTAGAAGTAGGCTGAATCGCTGCAAGGGCTGAACAGCAGTATCGGGCAGGCTCGGGCAACGCGCGGCCCGTTCGGGTTATCGCTTCTCGGCTTTTTGGCTAAGATCAAGTGTAGTATCTGTTCTTATCAGTTTAATATCTGATACGTCCCCTATCTGGGGACCATATATTAAATGGATTTTTAGAACAGGGAGATGGAAATAGAGCTTGCTCTGTCCACTCCACGCATTGACCTGGTATTGCAGTATTTCCAGGACCGGTGCACCCTTTCCTTATGTGTTGACTAAAAGCAGATTCCAAAAGTGTTTTTTGTCTTTGCTATTGTTTCTGTCTTTCTGAAGGGATCTCCCCTTTTAATCCCATTATTTCAACACCTGTTGGACAATGCATGAGTGATAATGAGCTCATTGATTAAATGCAATTAATGAATAGATTGCCACCTCTTGTTGTGTGTCGTCTGTGTTTCTGTGTTTCCGGCATTTCACATTGGAACACCTCATTCACCTTCCTTGTCTTCTCTCCGCCCTCCCTTTTAGGTAAGTTAAAGAGCTGCACCTGAGCCAGCCACTGATTGATTGATTGATTGATTGATTGATTGATTGATTGATTGATTGATTGATTGATTGATTGATTGATGCAGCACAACAGTCAAATAGTGGAGTGGAGTAGGGGAACAGCAAACAGCCAATAAAGCAGCCCGCCCGCTCGCCTGCCCGCCACAATGGACCTACCTGTGTACACTAGATGGATGTGATGGAATGTACTGTCGTCCCTACATTTCAAGAAGAAGTAAGAATTGCAGTTGCAACAAAGCCTTGCTTGCCTACAAAGAGAGCAGCAATTTGGATTTGTTACTATGTTACCTAGAAGAATAACAAACTGTGCAAGGATGGAGGTTGTAGGAGCAAGGAGAAGTTGTCTGTAAAGTTGGTGGATGCCTATTTTCCATTGTGCAGTCCCTTGTCTCCCTCTTGTGGCCTCCTGGAGGCAACTAGCTGTGCAAAAAAAAGACAGCCTGGCGGCCGGCTGTTGCAGTGTTGCCCTCTCAGGCAACACTGAGTGACTGACTGAGCCTCACCGTCTTATATAAAGTTCAGACGGAACTTTGCACGTGTCATAGTGGAGCCCTCAGGATTCCAGAGCCAGCTTTCTGACATCATAATGGGGCCTCAGAGATAAAAGCCTGGGCCCAGGCAGTGTTGGTCAGTGCTGCTCAGCAGGCAGCACTGGACTGGACTGGATTACAGCTGATACAAGGTGTGAAGGAACAAGGGGTGGCTGTGGGCATGCACTTGCTGCCGCTGCCAGTGTTTATCTGCATGGCAGCAGGGCATTTGGGCGTTGCCAGGAAGGCGTTTTTATGTAGATTCCTCCTCTTTCAGCACTGCATTGTGGTGCAAGCAAAAGAAGCAAATCCTGTCTGGCTTCTAGCTGTGAGTGTGTGAGCCTGCAGGGCCCCATGGAATTGCCTAGAAGTAGGCTGAATCGCTGCAAGGGCTGAACAGCAGTATCGGGCAGGCTCGGGCAACGCGCGGCCCGTTCGGGTTATCGCTTCTCGGCCTTTTGGCTAAGATCAAGTGTAGTATCTGTTCTTATCAGTTTAATATCTGATACGTCCCCTATCTGGGGACCATATATTAAATGGATTTTTAGAACAGGGAGATGGAAATAGAGCTTGCTCTGTCCACTCCACGCATTGACCTGGTATTGCAGTATTTCCAGGACCGGTGCACCCTTTCCTTATGTGTTGACTAAAAGCAGATTCCAAAAGTGTTTTTTGTCTTTGCTATTGTTTCTGTCTTTCTGAAGGGATCTCCCCTTTTAATCCCATTATTTCAACACCTGTTGGACAATGCATGAGTGATAATGAGCTCATTGATTAAATGCAATTAATGAATAGATTGCCACCTCTTGTTGTGTGTCGTCTGTGTTTCTGTGTTTCCGGCATTTCACATTGGAACACCTCATTCACCTTCCTTGTCTTCTCTCCGCCCTCCCTTTTAGGTAAGTTAAAGAGCTGCACCTGAGCCAGCCATTGATTGATTGATTGATTGATTGATTGATTGATTGATTGATTGATGCAGCACAACAGTCAAATAGTGGAGTGGAGTAGGGGAACAGCAAACAGCCAATAAAGCAGCCCGCCCGCTCGCCTGCCCGCCACAATGGACCTACCTGTGTACACTAGATGGATGTGATGGAATGTACTGTCGTCCCTACATTTCAAGAAGAAGTAAGAATTGCAGTTGCAACAAAGCCTTGCTTGCCTACAAAGAGAGCAGCAATTTGGATTTGTTACTATGTTACCTAGAAGAATAACAAACTGTGCAAGGATGGAGGTTGTAGGAGCAAGGAGAAGTTGTCTGTAAAGTTGGTGGATGCCTATTTTCCATTTTGCAGTCCCTTGTCTCCCTCTTGTGGCCTCCTGGAGGCAACTAGCTGTGCAAAAAAAAGACAGCCTGGCGGCCGGCTGTTGCAGTGTTGCCCTCTCAGGCAACACTGAGTGACTGACTGAGCCTCACCGTCTTATATAAAGTTCAGACGGAACTTTGCACGTGTCATAGTGGAGCCCTCAGGATTCCAGAGCCAGCTTTCTGACATCATAATGGGGCCTCAGAGATAAAAGCCTGGGCCCAGGCAGTGTTGGTCAGTGCTGCTCAGCAGGCAGCACTGGACTGGACTGGATTACAGCTGATACAAGGTGTGAAGGAACAAGGGGTGGCTGTGGGCATGCACTTGCTGCCGCTGCCAGTGTTTATCTGCATGGCAGCAGGGCATTTGGGCGTTGCCAGGAAGGCGTTTTTATGTAGATTCCTCCTCTTTCAGCACTGCATTGTGGTGCAAGCAAAAGAAGCAAATCCTGTCTGGCTTCCTCTCCGGCCTTTATTCACCTCCCGTGTAGCTGTGAGTGTGTGAGCCTGCAGGGCCCCATGGAATTGCCTAGAAGTAGGCTGAATCGCTGCAAGGGCTGAACAGCAGTATCGGGCAGGCTCGGGCAACGCGCGGCCCGTTCGGGTTATCGCTTCTCGGCCTTTTGGCTAAGATCAAGTGTAGTATCTGTTCTTATCAGTTTAATATCTGATACGTCCCCTATCTGGGGACCATATATTAAATGGATTTTTAGAACAGGGAGATGGAAATAGAGCTTGCTCTGTCCACTCCACGCATTGACCTGGTATTGCAGTATTTCCAGGACCGGTGCACCCTTTCCTTATGTGTTGACTAAAAGCAGATTCCAAAAGTGTTTTTTGTCTTTGCTATTGTTTCTGTCTTTCTGAAGGGATCTCCCCTTTTAATCCCATTATTTCAACACCTGTTGGACAATGCATGAGTGATAATGAGCTCATTGATTAAATGCAATTAATGAATAGATTGCCACCTCTTGTTGTGTGTCGTCTGTGTTTCTGTGTTTCCGGCATTTCACATTGGAACACCTCATTCACCTTCCTTGTCTTCTCTCCGCCCTCTCTTTTAGGTAAGTTAAAGAGCTGCACCTGAGCCAGCCACTGATTGATTGATTGATTGATTGATTGATTGATTGATTGATTGATTGATTGATGCAGCACAACAGTCAAATAGTGGAGTGGAGTAGGGGAACAGCAAACAGCCAATAAAGCAGCCCGCCCGCTCGCCTGCCCGCCACAATGGACCTACCTGTGTACACTAGATGGATGTGATGGAATGTACTGTCGTCCCTACATTTCAAGAAGAAGTAAGAATTGCAGTTGCAACAAAGCCTTGCTTGCCTACAAAGAGAGCAGCAATTTGGATTTGTTACTATGTTACCTAGAAGAATAACAAACTGTGCAAGGATGGAGGTTGTAGGAGCAAGGAGAAGTTGTCTGTAAAGTTGGTGGATGCCTATTTTCCATTTTGCAGTCCCTTGTCTCCCTCTTGTGGCCTCCTGGAGGCAACTAGCTGTGCAAAAAAAAGACAGCCTGGCGGCCGGCTGTTGCAGTGTTGCCCTCTCAGGCAACACTGAGTGACTGACTGAGCCTCACCGTCTTATATAAAGTTCAGACGGAACTTTGCACGTGTCATAGTGGAGCCCTCAGGATTCCAGAGCCAGCTTTCTGACATCATAATGGGGCCTCAGAGATAAAAGCCTGGGCCCAGGCAGTGTTGGTCAGTGCTGCTCAGCAGGCAGCACTGGACTGGACTGGATTACAGCTGATACAAGGTGTGAAGGAACAAGGGGTGGCTGTGGGCATGCACTTGCTGCCGCTGCCAGTGTTTATCTGCATGGCAGCAGGGCATTTGGGCGTTGCCAGGAAGGCGTTTTTATGTAGATTCCTCCTCTTTCAGCACTGCATTGTGGTGCAAGCAAAAGAAGCAAATCCTGTCTGGCTTCCTCTCCGGCCTTTATTCACCTCCCGTGTAGCTGTGAGTGTGTGAGCCTGCAGGGCCCCATGGAATTGCCTAGAAGTAGGCTGAATCGCTGCAAGGGCTGAACAGCAGTATCGGGCAGGCTCGGGCAACGCGCGGCCCGTTCGGGTTATCGCTTCTCGGCCTTTTGGCTAAGATCAAGTGTAGTATCTGTTCTTATCAGTTTAATATCTGATACGTCCCCTATCTGGGGACCATATATTAAATGGATTTTTAGAACAGGGAGATGGAAATAGAGCTTGCTCTGTCCACTCCACGCATTGACCTGGTATTGCAGTATTTCCAGGACCGGTGCACCCTTTCCTTATGTGTTGACTAAAAGCAGATTCCAAAAGTGTTTTTTGTCTTTGCTATTGTTTCTGTCTTTCTGAAGGGATCTCCCCTTTTAATCCCATTATTTCAACACCTGTTGGACAATGCATGAGTGATAATGAGCTCATTGATTAAGTGCAATTAATGAATAGATTGCCACCTCTTGTTGTGTGTCGTCTGTGTTTCTGTGTTTCCGGCATTTCACATTGGAACACCTCATTCACCTTCCTTGTCTTCTCTCCGCCCTCCCTTTTAGGTAAGTTAAAGAGCTGCACCTGAGCCAGCCACTGATTGATTGATTGATTGATTGATTGATTGATTGATTGATTGATTGATTGATTGATTGATGCAGCACAACAGTCAAATAGTGGAGTGGAGTAGGGGAACAGCAAACAGCCAATAAAGCAGCCCGCCCGCTCGCCTGCCCGCCACAATGGACCTACCTGTGTACACTAGATGGATGTGATGGAATGTACTGTCGTCCCTACATTTCAAGAAGAAGTAAGAATTGCAGTTGCAACAAAGCCTTGCTTGCCTACAAAGAGAGCAGCAATTTGGATTTGTTACTATGTTACCTAGAAGAATAACAAACTGTGCAAGGATGGAAGTTGTAGGAGCAAGGAGAAGTTGTCTGTAAAGTTGGTGGATGCCTATTTTCCATTTTGCAGTCCCTTGTCTCCCTCTTGTGGCCTCCTGGAGGCAACTAGCTGTGCAAAAAAAAGACAGCCTGGCGGCCGGCTGTTGCAGTGTTGCCCTCTCAGGCAACACTGAGTGACTGACTGAGCCTCACCGTCTTATATAAAGTTCAGACGGAACTTTGCACGTGTCATAGTGGAGCCCTCAGGATTCCAGAGCCAGCTTTCTGACATCATAATGGGGCCTCAGAGATAAAAGCCTGGGCCCAGGCAGTGTTGGTCAGTGCTGCTCAGCAGGCAGCACTGGACTGGACTGGATTACAGCTGATACAAGGTGTGAAGGAACAAGGGGTGGCTGTGGGCATGCACTTGCTGCCGCTGCCAGTGTTTATCTGCATGGCAGCAGGGCATTTGGGCGTTGCCAGGAAGGCGTTTTTATGTAGATTCCTCCTCTTTCAGCACTGCATTGTGGTGCAAGCAAAAGAAGCAAATCCTGTCTGGCTTCTAGCTGTGAGTGTGTGAGCCTGCAGGGCCCCATGGAATTGCCTAGAAGTAGGCTGAATCGCTGCAAGGGCTGAACAGCAGTATCGGGCAGGCTCGGGCAACGCGCGGCCCGTTCGGGTTATCGCTTCTCGGCCTTCTGGCTGAGATCAAGTGTAGTTCTGATTACTTGTAGTCAGTGCTGCCTGGTCTTGGTTAGGAGGTGCTCAGGTACCCTCTCTCTCGGCCTCGGGGGATCGTCCAGGTTCGCCTGGACTTCACCCCCGTGCTGCTATTTGGGAGAGAGGCTTAGTCCTGAGCAACGAGTTGCGATCCACATATCCCCCGTGTAGGCTTCGGCCGAAAAGGGGAAGCTGCGTAGACGTTGCGTCACCAACGGGTGGCGTAACTTTCCCGAAATCCCCTCACCATGGACGAAAGTCCTGGTGAGATACCGGCGTATGCCCGGATAAAAAATACAATCCGTGTTATTGTATCAGAAGAGAAGGCGACAACCTGCGGCCTGAAGTTCTTGGTGGAGACCGTGCTTGTTGGCATTTTCAACATTCAGAAGCGGGAGATATTGGCGGTGCAAGACTATCCAAGGAGAAGAACATATGACATAACGTTTGTACAGAATGGAGTGTTCCAAGATCTGCTGGCGGCATACATGGTAAAAAACGATCCGAGACTGGACGGTATTGAATTTTACGAACATGTGTTGGACATCACTAAGATGATTGTGATAAAAATGTACTGCCCGTTTGCTGATTTAAAAGATGTGATGTCCTTTTTATCCCCCTATTTCAAAAGTGTAAAATGTATTGGCAAAATAATGAACGAAGTTGGAGTTTGGACGTCAAAGTGGAGATTTTTAGTAACTTGTTATAGAGATGCCAATACAGCAGGGGGGATAATGTTGCCGCCAGCACGCTTTAAATTAGGTGATATGGCAGGAGATCTTTTTTATACAGGAATGCCTCCATTCTGTAGAAAATGTCAAAAGTACGGTCACACCAAAGAGTTCTGCGAAAGCACCTGTAGGAACTGTGGCAGCTCTGAGCACGAGGCCAAAACTTGCCCTCTGGGGAAAAGGTGTCGTTTTTGCAGCCGAGTTGGTCATCTATATGCTACTTGTCCCCACAGATCGGAACAACCCGAGGTCCGGCCGAGGCGTCCAGAGCAGCCAGCAGGCCAGATCGCCCCCGCACAAGAAGAGGAACCAAGAGGTGAAGAGGCAGATAACATGGACACCTCCAGCAGACCCCCCCAAACAGGTGACCCAAAGGAGCAAAGGCGGTTTAAGAGAAGAGCCAGTGATCAGCGGACGAAAAAGCCCCCTCAGGAAACGGAGGAGATGGGTAGTTCGGATGAAGCTGATCCGCCTGGGCCGCAGGAGATGCTGGGTCAGCCTGTACCTGAGGCAGAGGACCCGGGTGGAGCGGCAGCTAGGTCTAAGAGGCGTAGGGCGTACTCAGAGGTGGCAGCGGGGGTGCCGATGGGAGTACCTGCTAGAGCGAAAGCAGGGAAACCAGTTGACGCGCCCCCGGAAGCACCAGCTGAAGGTCTCCCCCCTTCTCGCCAGTTGGGGGAGACAAGCATAGCTGCCTCTGAGGTGACAGAAGTCCCTGAAACGGCCGCGAGTGCGTTTCCCGCCCCTATCGTAGGGGAGGAGGCTGCCATACAAAATGCTCCAGAAACCTTGCCCGTGGAGTCCATCTGGGACCCATTTTCGATAAGTGCCTCAGGTATGGCGGGGGGTCAGCTGTCTGACATGAGTTCCTCTCCAATCTCCTCAAGTTATACAGTCGGTTTGAAGTCGGAGGGCGATGAGAGTTCGAGTGAGGTCTCTGGTAACGCCGAGGACTGCTGAGGCCACCTCGGGTAAGATTACATAAGACTGTCTCTTTTCCCTTTTCCTCATGGCAGAGTTAGGTGGCATTTCCTTAAATGTTAGGAGCGTGCATTCTAAGACGAGAAGAGCTGCCCTGTTTGACTATCTTTCTATTTTTTCCGCCACCGTTTTTTTCCTACAGGAATGCTGTATCCCACATCGCACGAACTACAACAAATATAAGGAAGACTGGAGACTCGGACCTTCAGTGTGGTCCGGGTCTAACGATTCCAGAGCCGCAGGTGTCGCCATTTTATTTAAAGGGAACGTTTTAATTGACAGTTTTAATGAAATTTTACCAGGTAGAATTTTATTGGTCAAAGCTTTTATAGACGGTATTAGATGGCAGTTTTTAAATTTTTATGGGTCCTCGGACAAGAATGAAAGAGCTAGAATGCTAGAGATTTTACCCCTTTTTTTAAACGATTCAGAGCCACTTGTTTTAGCGGGTGATTTTAATTGTATTTTAAAGGGGGAACGCCGGTTCTCTAACTCAGTAAGCAGGAATTATGACAAAACCTCCTCATTATTAAAAGATATAGTTACTGATTTTAAACTTACTGATGTTTTTAAGAAATGTAACAGCAATTTATCTGCAGAGGCCGGCGTCACCTGGAGCAATGTGAACTGTAGCTCCAGGATCGATTTTATATTCTGCTCTTATCAAGTACTGCCTTTTAAATGTGATCTTAATCCCAATGTTTTATCTGATCATAAATTATTGTATTTTAAAGTTAAAAATGATATTGGGAAAAATACTGTCAAAAAAGCCTGGAAAATGAACGTTTCCCTTTTAGATGATCCGCAAATTTTATCTGATTTTATTACCTTTTATAAGGGCTGCAGACGGGTAAGACATCCAAATATGTCCATAGTCTCATGGTGGGAGAAAATAAAAATAAAAATAAGAGACTTTTTCATAAAAATCGGAAGGAGAAAAGCAAAAGAAAAACAGGATTTTTTTGCTAATTTGAATACCCGTCTGCAGACCCAATACAAGTTCAGAGAACAGGGTATGCAGGTGGAGGAGGAGATTATGGAGATTAGGAAGGAGATCTCCCAGTGCCTGGAGCAGAGAGGTAAGGAAATTGTCTTTCGTTCAAAAATGAAACACCTCGAGGAAAATGAGACCTGCTCCAGGTACTTTTTTAAGAAAATTAACGATAAGCATACCCTGTTAGACAATGTTGATGGAGATACAAACACTGACAATATTTTAAAAAAGGTACACAGATTTTATGCGGATCTTTTTAATATAAAGCTTGTTAATGTTGATTTGATGAACGACTCATTGAAGGAGGTTGACGCTGTTTTAAATCCTGTCTCCAAAGATTTTTTATTACAGGATATTACGGAACAGGAGATTTTAGATACCATCAAGAGTTTTAAAACAGGTAAAGTCCCTGGCCCTGATGGTATACCCATAGAGTTTTATGTCACATTTTATGGAGTTTTAAAAGAGGATCTCTATTCCCTTTTTACTCAAGTTTTTAGAACAAAAGCCCTCCCGGGGTCCTGGAAGAAAGGTGAGGTGTCCCTGCTTTATAAAAAGGGGGACAAAACAGATATTAAAAACTGGAGGCCTATCACCTTACTAAACACAGACTACAAAATAATGGCCAAGATTTGCGCGAATAGGCTAAAGGCTGTTATAGAGAAAATCGTCCACTCCAACCAAGTCTGTGGGATACCTGGGAGGAGCATATGGGACAATTTAAACCTTTTAAAAGATGCTATTGGTGATACGAAGGAGAGAAAAGGCAGATTGGCGGTTTTATCCATAGATTTCGAGAAAGCCTTTGATAGAGTATCACATTTTTATCTTTTTAAGGTTTTAGAAAAGATGGGTATACCAGAAGGCTTTTTACAGTCTCTGAAGGCCTTTTATGAAAATTGTACGAGCAAGATTTTAGTAAAGGGTTTTAAGACACAGGATGTCCTTTTAAACTCCGGAGTGAAGCAGGGGTGTCCCTTGTCCCCACTACTTTTTATATGTGCGATCGAGCCTCTACTCTGCAGATTGAGGAATGACAGGCAGATATGTGGAGTCCCCCTGCCGGGCGGGGGGGGACTAGAGGCAAAAGTGGTGGGGTACATGGATGATGTCGCGGTCCTGTGCAGGGACGCCCCGTCACTGCAAAAAGCATTACAACAGATATACCAATTTTGCTGCTCCTCCGGTTTTAAAGTCAATTTTAATAAAAGTAATATTTTAAATATTGGCAACATGATTTTACAGGACATTCCAGTCCCTGTGTCGGAGTCTGTACAGATTTTAGGGGTCTCCTTCAATGAGTCAAACAATGGTTTTATCAGTTGGGACTTGGTGGCACAAAAAGTTAATAAGAAAATTTGTTTATGGAATCTTAGAAAACTGACAATGGAGGGAAAAATTTTAATCACAAAAATGGTGATTTTACCAATTTTATTATATCTAAGTATGGTTTTCCCTCCCCCTGATATTTTATTAAAAAAGATTACCAAGGCATGTTTTACATTTTTATGGAATTCTAGGATGGAGAAGCTCAGGAGAGAAAAAGTGATGTTACCAAAGCTAATGGGTGGTAAAGATTTTCCAAATATAAAAGCATTTCTTTTAATCCATTTTTTTACACTGTGTCTTAATACTGTTTTTAAGGAACACTACTGGTCTTATTTTATCCGTTTTAACACTGGCTATTTTATGAGGAGGTACGGATGGTTCTCTACGGTTTTAAGCTCGCCATATGCTTTTAACCTGCCAGACCAGTATAAGATTTTAGAAAAAATAGTGAACCTTTTTAAACTAAAAGACAAAAGAATAGAAGATGTAAAAAATAGTAAATATGTTTTAAAGGAAATAAAAGAAAATGTTTTAATAGCCCCCATTAGCAATTTTAATGAAAACAAATGCAAAATTATCTGGAGCATGGTTAATGCTAAATTCATTTTTAATTCACAGAAGGATCTGGCCTGGAGCTGCGCCCACGAGTGTCTTCCATGCCGGGCATTCCAGCATCGAAGGGGACTGACCAACTCGGCTGCGTGTCCAAGGGGAGGATGCCGCGATGACGAGACAGTCTTACATCTCTTTTGGCAATGTTATTTTTCACAACTCATATGGACAAAAATCCTCCCCTTGATGAAGAAGATAACCGGAATAAAGAGAATTACAAGTGAAGGCGTTTTTTACGGATGTCTGGAGTGCCCAACAAGGACTCAGAAAATTATGGCATGGAAGATTACTAACTGCGTTAAAGCAGCTCTGTGGGCGGCCAGGAATATTCTTTTATTCAAACATGAAATTTTATCTGTGAATGATATTTTAGGAATTTGTTTTTATGAAATGCACAAGTATTATCTTTTAGACAAAAAATTCTCTCCTGTTTTAAGTAGAAAATGGTTTTTTAGCGAATGGAATTCTATAATATGATGCCACCAAGTGCCCTTTTATAAATTGTATGATTTTAATCTGACAATTTGTATTTATTTTTTAACCATTGTTGTAAAATTTGAATCCCTGTAAAAATGTTGAAAAATGTTAATTTATTGTAAAACCTGAAAAATTTTAAATAAACGGTTACCCCCAAAGTTGGGGTAGTCAACTTAAAAAAAATCTGTTCTTATCAGTTTAATATCTGATACGTCCCCTATCTGGGGACCATATATTAAATGGATTTTTAGAACAGGGAGATGGAAATAGAGCTTGCTCTGTCCACTCCACGCATTGACCTGGTATTGCAGTATTTCCAGGACCGGTGCACCCTTTCCTTATGTGTTGACTAAAAGCAGATTCCAAAAGTGTTTTTTGTCTTTGCTATTGTTTCTGTCTTTCTGAAGGGATCTCCCCTTTTAATCCCATTATTTCAACACCTGTTGGACAATGCATGAGTGATAATGAGCTCATTGATTAAATGCAATTAATGAATAGATTGCCACCTCTTGTTGTGTGTCGTCTGTGTTTCTGTGTTTCCGGCATTTCACATTGGAACACCTCATTCACCTTCCTTGTCTTCTCTCCGCCCTCCCTTTTAGGTAAGTTAAAGAGCTGCACCTGAGCCAGCCACTGATTGATTGATTGATTGATTGATTGATTGATTGATGCAGCACAACAGTCAAATAGTGGAGTGGAGTAGGGGAACAGCAAACAGCCAATAAAGCAGCCCGCCCGCTCGCCTGCCCGCCACAATGGACCTACCTGTGTACACTAGATGGATGTGATGGAATGTACTGTCGTCCCTACATTTCAAGAAGAAGTAAGAATTGCAGTTGCAACAAAGCCTTGCTTGCCTACAAAGAGAGCAGCAATTTGGATTTGTTACTATGTTACCTAGAAGAATAACAAACTGTGCAAGGATGGAGGTTGTAGGAGCAAGGAGAAGTTGTCTGTAAAGTTGGTGGATGCCTATTTTCCATTTTGCAGTCCCTTGTCTCCCTCTTGTGGCCTCCTGGAGGCAACTAGCTGTGCAAAAAAAAGACAGCCTGGCGGCCGGCTGTTGCAGTGTTGCCCTCTCAGGCAACACTGAGTGACTGACTGAGCCTCACCGTCTTATATAAAGTTCAGACGGAACTTTGCACGTGTCATAGTGGAGCCCTCAGGATTCCAGAGCCAGCTTTCTGACATCATAATGGGGCCTCAGAGATAAAAGCCTGGGCCCAGGCAGTGTTGGTCAGTGCTGCTCAGCAGGCAGCACTGGACTGGACTGGATTACAGCTGATACAAGGTGTGAAGGAACAAGGGGTGGCTGTGGGCATGCACTTGCTGCCGCTGCCAGTGTTTATCTGCATGGCAGCAGGGCATTTGGGCGTTGCCAGGAAGGCGTTTTTATGTAGATTCCTCCTCTTTCAGCACTGCATTGTGGTGCAAGCAAAAGAAGCAAATCCTGTCTGGCTTCCTCTCCGGCCTTTATTCACCTCCCGTGTAGCTGTGAGTGTGTGAGCCTGCAGGGCCCCATGGAATTGCCTAGAAGTAGGCTGAATCGCTGCAAGGGCTGAACAGCAGTATCGGGCAGGCTCGGGCAACGCGCGGCCCGTTCGGGTTATCGCTTCTCGGCCTTTTGGCTAAGATCAAGTGTAGTATCTGTTCTTATCAGTTTAATATCTGATACGTCCCCTATCTGGGGACCATATATTAAATGGATTTTTAGAACAGGGAGATGGAAATAGAGCTTGCTCTGTCCACTCCACGCATTGACCTGGTATTGCAGTATTTCCAGGACCGGTGCACCCTTTCCTTATGTGTTGACTAAAAGCAGATTCCAAAAGTGTTTTTTGTCTTTGCTATTGTTTCTGTCTTTCTGAAGGGATCTCCCCTTTTAATCCCATTATTTCAACACCTGTTGGACAATGCATGAGTGATAATGAGCTCATTGATTAAATGCAATTAATGAATAGATTGCCACCTCTTGTTGTGTGTCGTCTGTGTTTCTGTGTTTCCGGCATTTCACATTGGAACACCTCATTCACCTTCCTTGTCTTCTCTCCGCCCTCCCTTTTAGGTAAGTTAAAGAGCTGCACCTGAGCCAGCCACTGATTGATTGATTGATTGATTGATTGATTGATTGATTGATTGATTGATTGATGCAGCACAACAGTCAAATAGTGGAGTGGAGTAGGGGAACAGCAAACAGCCAATAAAGCAGCCCGCCCGCTCGCCTGCCCGCCACAATGGACCTACCTGTGTACACTAGATGGATGTGATGGAATGTACTGTCGTCCCTACATTTCAAGAAGAAGTAAGAATTGCAGTTGCAACAAAGCCTTGCTTGCCTACAAAGAGAGCAGCAATTTGGATTTGTTACTATGTTACCTAGAAGAATAACAAACTGTGCAAGGATGGAGGTTGTAGGAGCAAGGAGAAGTTGTCTGTAAAGTTGGTGGATGCCTATTTTCCATTTTGCAGTCCCTTGTCTCCCTCTTGTGGCCTCCTGGAGGCAACTAGCTGTGCAAAAAAAAGACAGCCTGGCGGCCGGCTGTTGCAGTGTTGCCCTCTCAGGCAACACTGAGTGACTGACTGAGCCTCACCGTCTTATATAAAGTTCAGACGGAACTTTGCACGTGTCATAGTGGAGCCCTCAGGATTCCAGAGCCAGCTTTCTGACATCATAATGGGGCCTCAGAGATATAAGCCTGGGCCCAGGCAGTGTTGGTCAGTGCTGCTCAGCAGGCAGCACTGGACTGGACTGGATTACAGCTGATACAAGGTGTGAAGGAACAAGGGGTGGCTGTGGGCATGCACTTGCTGCCGCTGCCAGTGTTTATCTGCATGGCAGCAGGGCATTTGGGCGTTGCCAGGAAGGCGTTTTTATGTAGATTCCTCCTCTTTCAGCACTGCATTGTGGTGCAAGCAAAAGAAGCAAATCCTGTCTGGCTTCCTCTCCGGCCTTTATTCACCTCCCGTGTAGCTGTGAGTGTGTGAGCCTGCAGGGCCCCATGGAATTGCCTAGAAGTAGGCTGAATCGCTGCAAGGGCTGAACAGCAGTATCGGGCAGGCTCGGGCAACGCGCGGCCCGTTCGGGTTATCGCTTCTCGGCCTTTTGGCTAAGATCAAGTGTAGTATCTGTTCTTATCAGTTTAATATCTGATACGTCCCCTATCTGGGGACCATATATTAAATGGATTTTTAGAACAGGGAGATGGAAATAGAGCTTGCTCTGTCCACTCCACGCATTGACCTGGTATTGCAGTATTTCCAGGACCGGTGCACCCTTTCCTTATGTGTTGACTAAAAGCAGATTCCAAAAGTGTTTTTTGTCTTTGCTATTGTTTCTGTCTTTCTGAAGGGATCTCCCCTTTTAATCCCATTATTTCAACACCTGTTGGACAATGCATGAGTGATAATGAGCTCATTGATTAAATGCAATTAATGAATAGATTGCCACCTCTTGTTGTGTGTCGTCTGTGTTTCTGTGTTTCCGGCATTTCACATTGGAACACCTCATTCACCTTCCTTGTCTTCTCTCCGCCCTCCCTTTTAGGTAAGTTAAAGAGCTGCACCTGAGCCAGCCACTGATTGATTGATTGATTGATTGATTGATTGATTGATTGATTGATGCAGCACAACAGTCAAATAGTGGAGTGGAGTAGGGGAACAGCAAACAGCCAATAAAGCAGCCCGCCCGCTCGCCTGCCCGCCACAATGGACCTACCTGTGTACACTAGATGGATGTGATGGAATGTACTGTCGTCCCTACATTTCAAGAAGAAGTAAGAATTGCAGTTGCAACAAAGCCTTGCTTGCCTACAAAGAGAGCAGCAATTTGGATTTGTTACTATGTTACCTAGAAGAATAACAAACTGTGCAAGGATGGAGGTTGTAGGAGCAAGGAGAAGTTGTCTGTAAAGTTGGTGGATGCCTATTTTCCATTTTGCAGTCCCTTGTCTCCCTCTTGTGGCCTCCTGGAGGCAACTAGCTGTGCAAAAAAAAGACAGCCTGGCGGCCGGCTGTTGCAGTGTTGCCCTCTCAGGCAACACTGAGTGACTGACTGAGCCTCACCGTCTTATATAAAGTTCAGACGGAACTTTGCACGTGTCATAGTGGAGCCCTCAGGATTCCAGAGCCAGCTTTCTGACATCATAATGGGGCCTCAGAGATAAAAGCCTGGGCCCAGGCAGTGTTGGTCAGTGCTGCTCAGCAGGCAGCACTGGACTGGACTGGATTACAGCTGATACAAGGTGTGAAGGAACAAGGGGTGGCTGTGGGCATGCACTTGCTGCCGCTGCCAGTGTTTATCTGCATGGCAGCAGGGCATTTGGGCGTTGCCAGGAAGGCGTTTTTATGTAGATTCCTCCTCTTTCAGCACTGCATTGTGGTGCAAGCAAAAGAAGCAAATCCTGTCTGGCTTCCTCTCCGGCCTTTATTCACCTCCCGTGTAGCTGTGAGTGTGTGAGCCTGCAGGGCCCCATGGAATTGCCTAGAAGTAGGCTGAATCGCTGCAAGGGCTGAACAGCAGTATCGGGCAGGCTCGGGCAACGCGCGGCCCGTTCGGGTTATCGCTTCTCGGCCTTTTGGCTAAGATCAAGTGTAGTATCTGTTCTTATCAGTTTAATATCTGATACGTCCCCTATCTGGGGACCATATATTAAATGGATTTTTAGAACAGGGAGATGGAAATAGAGCTTGCTCTGTCCACTCCACGCATTGACCTGGTATTGCAGTATTTCCAGGACCGGTGCACCCTTTCCTTATGTGTTGACTAAAAGCAGATTCCAAAAGTGTTTTTTGTCTTTGCTATTGTTTCTGTCTTTCTGAAGGGATCTCCCCTTTTAATCCCATTATTTCAACACCTGTTGGACAATGCATGAGTGATAATGAGCTCATTGATTAAGTGCAATTAATGAATAGATTGCCACCTCTTGTTGTGTGTCGTCTGTGTTTCTGTGTTTCCGGCATTTCACATTGGAACACCTCATTCACCTTCCTTGTCTTCTCTCCGCCCTCCCTTTTAGGTAAGTTAAAGAGCTGCACCTGAGCCAGCCACTGATTGATTGATTGATTGATTGATTGATTGATTGATTGATTGATTGATGCAGCACAACAGTCAAATAGTGGAGTGGAGTAGGGGAACAGCAAACAGCCAATAAAGCAGCCCGCCCGCTCGCCTGCCCGCCACAATGGACCTACCTGTGTACACTAGATGGATGTGATGGAATGTACTGTCGTCCCTACATTTCAAGAAGAAGTAAGAATTGCAGTTGCAACAAAGCCTTGCTTGCCTACAAAGAGAGCAGCAATTTGGATTTGTTACTATGTTACCTAGAAGAATAACAAACTGTGCAAGGATGGAGGTTGTAGGAGCAAGGAGAAGTTGTCTGTAAAGTTGGTGGATGCCTATTTTCCATTTTGCAGTCCCTTGTCTCCCTCTTGTGGCCTCCTGGAGGCAACTAGCTGTGCAAAAAAAAGACAGCCTGGCGGCCGGCTGTTGCAGTGTTGCCCTCTCAGGCAACACTGAGTGACTGACTGAGCCTCACCGTCTTATATAAAGTTCAGACGGAACTTTGCACGTGTCATAGTGGAGCCCTCAGGATTCCAGAGCCAGCTTTCTGACATCATAATGGGGCCTCAGAGATAAAAGCCTGGGCCCAGGCAGTGTTGGTCAGTGCTGCTCAGCAGGCAGCACTGGACTGGACTGGATTACAGCTGATACAAGGTGTGAAGGAACAAGGGGTGGCTGTGGGCATGCACTTGCTGCCGCTGCCAGTGTTTATCTGCATGGCAGCAGGGCATTTGGGCGTTGCCAGGAAGGCGTTTTTATGTAGATTCCTCCTCTTTCAGCACTGCATTGTGGTGCAAGCAAAAGAAGCAAATCCTGTCTGGCTTCTAGCTGTGAGTGTGTGAGCCTGCAGGGCCCCATGGAATTGCCTAGAAGTAGGCTGAATCGCTGCAAGGGCTGAACAGCAGTATCGGGCAGGCTCGGGCAACGCGCGGCCCGTTCGGGTTATCGCTTCTCGGCCTTTTGGCTAAGATTAAGTGTAGTATCTGTTCTTATCAGTTTAATATCTGATACGTCCCCTATCTGGGGACCATATATTAAATGGATTTTTAGAACAGGGAGATGGAAATAGAGCTTGCTCTGTCCACTCCACGCATTGACCTGGTATTGCAGTATTTCCAGGACCGGTGCACCCTTTCCTTATGTGTTGACTAAAAGCAGATTCCAAAAGTGTTTTTTGTCTTTGCTATTGTTTCTGTCTTTCTGAAGGGATCTCCCCTTTTAATCCCATTATTTCAACACCTGTTGGACAATGCATGAGTGATAATGAGCTCATTGATTAAATGCAATTAATGAATAGATTGCCACCTCTTGTTGTGTGTCGTCTGTGTTTCTGTGTTTCCGGCATTTCACATTGGAACACCTCATTCACCTTCCTTGTCTTCTCTCCGCCCTCCCTTTTAGGTAAGTTAAAGAGCTGCACCTGAGCCAGCCACTGATTGATTGATTGATTGATTGATTGATTGATTGATTGATTGATTGATTGATGCAGCACAACAGTCAAATAGTGGAGTGGAGTAGGGGAACAGCAAACAGCCAATAAAGCAGCCCGCCCGCTCGCCTGCCCGCCACAATGGACCTACCTGTGTACACTAGATGGATGTGATGGAATGTACTGTCGTCCCTACATTTCAAGAAGAAGTAAGAATTGCAGTTGCAACAAAGCCTTGCTTGCCTACAAAGAGAGCAGCAATTTGGATTTGTTACTATGTTACCTAGAAGAATAACAAACTGTGCAAGGATGGAGGTTGTAGGAGCAAGGAGAAGTTGTCTGTAAAGTTGGTGGATGCCTATTTTCCATTTTGCAGTCCCTTGTCTCCCTCTTGTGGCCTCCTGGAGGCAACTAGCTGTGCAAAAAAAAGACAGCCTGGCGGCCGGCTGTTGCAGTGTTGCCCTCTCAGGCAACACTGAGTGACTGACTGAGCCTCACCGTCTTATATAAAGTTCAGACGGAACTTTGCACGTGTCATAGTGGAGCCCTCAGGATTCCAGAGCCAGCTTTCTGACATCATAATGGGGCCTCAGAGATAAAAGCCTGGGCCCAGGCAGTGTTGGTCAGTGCTGCTCAGCAGGCAGCACTGGACTGGACTGGATTACAGCTGATACAAGGTGTGAAGGAACAAGGGGTGGCTGTGGGCATGCACTTGCTGCCGCTGCCAGTGTTTATCTGCATGGCAGCAGGGCATTTGGGCGTTGCCAGGAAGGCGTTTTTATGTAGATTCCTCCTCTTTCAGCACTGCATTGTGGTGCAAGCAAAAGAAGCAAATCCTGTCTGGCTTCCTCTCCGGCCTTTATTCACCTCCCGTGTAGCTGTGAGTGTGTGAGCCTGCAGGGCCCCATGGAATTGCCTAGAAGTAGGCTGAATCGCTGCAAGGGCTGAACAGCAGTATCGGGCAGGCTCGGGCAACGCGCGGCCCGTTCGGGTTATCGCTTCTCGGCCTTTTGGCTAAGATCAAGTGTAGTATCTGTTCTTATCAGTTTAATATCTGATACGTCCCCTATCTGGGGACCATATATTAAATGGATTTTTAGAACAGGGAGATGGAAATAGAGCTTGCTCTGTCCACTCCACGCATTGACCTGGTATTGCAGTATTTCCAGGACCGGTGCACCCTTTCCTTATGTGTTGACTAAAAGCAGATTCCAAAAGTGTTTTTTGTCTTTGCTATTGTTTCTGTCTTTCTGAAGGGATCTCCCCTTTTAATCCCATTATTTCAACACCTGTTGGACAATGCATGAGTGATAATGAGCTCATTGATTAAGTGCAATTAATGAATAGATTGCCACCTCTTGTTGTGTGTCGTCTGTGTTTCTGTGTTTCCGGCATTTCACATTGGAACACCTCATTCACCTTCCTTGTCTTCTCTCCGCCCTCCCTTTTAGGTAAGTTAAAGAGCTGCACCTGAGCCAGCCACTGATTGATTGATTGATTGATTGATTGATTGATTGATTGATTGATTGATTGATTGATTGATGCAGCACAACAGTCAAATAGTGGAGTGGAGTAGGGGAACAGCAAACAGCCAATAAAGCAGCCCGCCCGCTCGCCTGCCCGCCACAATGGACCTACCTGTGTACACTAGATGGATGTGATGGAATGTACTGTCGTCCCTACATTTCAAGAAGAAGTAAGAATTGCAGTTGCAACAAAGCCTTGCTTGCCTACAAAGAGAGCAGCAATTTGGATTTGTTACTATGTTACCTAGAAGAATAACAAACTGTGCAAGGATGGAGGTTGTAGGAGCAAGGAGAAGTTGTCTGTAAAGTTGGTGGATGCCTATTTTCCATTTTGCAGTCCCTTGTCTCCCTCTTGTGGCCTCCTGGAGGCAACTAGCTGTGCAAAAAAAAGACAGCCTGGCGGCCGGCTGTTGCAGTGTTGCCCTCTCAGGCAACACTGAGTGACTGACTGAGCCTCACCGTCTTATATAAAGTTCAGACGGAACTTTGCACGTGTCATAGTGGAGCCCTCAGGATTCCAGAGCCAGCTTTCTGACATCATAATGGGGCCTCAGAGATAAAAGCCTGGGCCCAGGCAGTGTTGGTCAGTGCTGCTCAGCAGGCAGCACTGGACTGGACTGGATTACAGCTGATACAAGGTGTGAAGGAACAAGGGGTGGCTGTGGGCATGCACTTGCTGCCGCTGCCAGTGTTTATCTGCATGGCAGCAGGGCATTTGGGCGTTGCCAGGAAGGCGTTTTTATGTAGATTCCTCCTCTTTCAGCACTGCATTGTGGTGCAAGCAAAAGAAGCAAATCCTGTCTGGCTTCCTCTCCGGCCTTTATTCACCTCCCGTGTAGCTGTGAGTGTGTGAGCCTGCAGGGCCCCATGGAATTGCCTAGAAGTAGGCTGAATCGCTGCAAGGGCTGAACAGCAGTATCGGGCAGGCTCGGGCAACGCGCGGCCCGTTCGGGTTATCGCTTCTCGGCCTTTTGGCTAAGATCAAGTGTAGTATCTGTTCTTATCAGTTTAATATCTGATACGTCCCCTATCTGGGGACCATATATTAAATGGATTTTTAGAACAGGGAGATGGAAATAGAGCTTGCTCTGTCCACTCCACGCATTGACCTGGTATTGCAGTATTTCCAGGACCGGTGCACCCTTTCCTTATGTGTTGACTAAAAGCAGATTCCAAAAGTGTTTTTTGTCTTTGCTATTGTTTCTGTCTTTCTGAAGGGATCTCCCCTTTTAATCCTATTATTTCAACACCTGTTGGACAATGCATGAGTGATAATGAGCTCATTGATTAAATGCAATTAATGAATAGATTGCCACCTCTTGTTGTGTGTCGTCTGTGTTTCTGTGTTTCCGGCATTTCACATTGGAACACCTCATTCACCTTCCTTGTCTTCTCTCCGCCCTCCCTTTTAGGTAAGTTAAAGAGCTGCACCTGAGCCAGCCACTGATTGATTGATTGATTGATTGATTGATTGATTGATTGATTGATTGATTGATGGATGCAGCACAACAGTCAAATAGTGGAGTGGAGTAGGGGAACAGCAAACAGCCAATAAAGCAGCCCGCCCGCTCGCCTGCCCGCCACAATGGACCTACCTGTGTACACTAGATGGATGTGATGGAATGTACTGTCGTCCCTACATTTCAAGAAGAAGTAAGAATTGCAGTTGCAACAAAGCCTTGCTTGCCTACAAAGAGAGCAGCAATTTGGATTTGTTACTATGTTACCTAGAAGAATAACAAACTGTGCAAGGATGGAGGTTGTAGGAGCAAGGAGAAGTTGTCTGTAAAGTTGGTGGATGCCTATTTTCCATTTTGCAGTCCCTTGTCTCCCTCTTGTGGCCTCCTGGAGGCAACTAGCTGTGCAAAAAAAAGACAGCCTGGCGGCCGGCTGTTGCAGTGTTGCCCTCTCAGGCAACACTGAGTGACTGACTGAGCCTCACCGTCTTATATAAAGTTCAGACGGAACTTTGCACGTGTCATAGTGGAGCCCTCAGGATTCCAGAGCCAGCTTTCTGACATCATAATGGGGCCTCAGAGATAAAAGCCTGGGCCCAGGCAGTGTTGGTCAGTGCTGCTCAGCAGGCAGCACTGGACTGGACTGGATTACAGCTGATACAAGGTGTGAAGGAACAAGGGGTGGCTGTGGGCATGCACTTGCTGCCGCTGCCAGTGTTTATCTGCATGGCAGCAGGGCATTTGGGCGTTGCCAGGAAGGCGTTTTTATGTAGATTCCTCCTCTTTCAGCACTGCATTGTGGTGCAAGCAAAAGAAGCAAATCCTGTCTGGCTTCCTCTCCGGCCTTTATTCACCTCCCGTGTAGCTGTGAGTGTGTGAGCCTGCAGGGCCCCATGGAATTGCCTAGAAGTAGGCTGAATCGCTGCAAGGGCTGAACAGCAGTATCGGGCAGGCTCGGGCAACGCGCGGCCCGTTCGGGTTATCGCTTCTCGGCCTTTTGGCTAAGATCAAGTGTAGTATCTGTTCTTATCAGTTTAATATCTGATACGTCCCCTATCTGGGGACCATATATTAAATGGATTTTTAGAACAGGGAGATGGAAATAGAGCTTGCTCTGTCCACTCCACGCATTGACCTGGTATTGCAGTATTTCCAGGACCGGTGCACCCTTTCCTTATGTGTTGACTAAAAGCAGATTCCAAAAGTGTTTTTTGTCTTTGCTATTGTTTCTGTCTTTCTGAAGGGATCTCCCCTTTTAATCCCATTATTTCAACACCTGTTGGACAATGCATGAGTGATAATGAGCTCATTGATTAAGTGCAATTAATGAATAGATTGCCACCTCTTGTTGTGTGTCGTCTGTGTTTCTGTGTTTCCGGCATTTCACATTGGAACACCTCATTCACCTTACTTGTCTTCTCTCCGCCCTCCCTTTTAGGTAAGTTAAAGAGCTGCACCTGAGCCAGCCACTGATTGATTGATTGATTGATTGATTGATTGATTGATTGATTGATTGATTGATTGATTGATGCAGCACAACAGTCAAATAGTGGAGTGGAGTAGGGGAACAGCAAACAGCCAATAAAGCAGCCCGCCCGCTCGCCTGCCCGCCACAATGGACCTACCTGTGTACACTAGATGGATGTGATGGAATGTACTGTCGTCCCTACATTTCAAGAAGAAGTAAGAATTGCAGTTGCAACAAAGCCTTGCTTGCCTACAAAGAGAGCAGCAATTTGGATTTGTTACTATGTTACCTAGAAGAATAACAAACTGTGCAAGGATGGAGGTTGTAGGAGCAAGGAGAAGTTGTCTGTAAAGTTGGTGGATGCCTATTTTCCATTTTGCAGTCCCTTGTCTCCCTCTTGTGGCCTCCTGGAGGCAACTAGCTGTGCAAAAAAAAGACAGCCTGGCGGCCGGCTGTTGCAGTGTTGCCCTCTCAGGCAACACTGAGTGACTGACTGAGCCTCACCGTCTTATATAAAGTTCAGACGGAACTTTGCACGTGTCATAGTGGAGCCCTCAGGATTCCAGAGCCAGCTTTCTGACATCATAATGGGGCCTCAGAGATAAAAGCCTGGGCCCAGGCAGTGTTGGTCAGTGCTGCTCAGCAGGCAGCACTGGACTGGACTGGATTACAGCTGATACAAGGTGTGAAGGAACAAGGGGTGGCTGTGGGCATGCACTTGCTGCCGCTGCCAGTGTTTATCTGCATGGCAGCAGGGCATTTGGGCGTTGCCAGGAAGGCGTTTTTATGTAGATTCCTCCTCTTTCAGCACTGCATTGTGGTGCAAGCAAAAGAAGCAAATCCTGTCTGGCTTCCTCTCCGGCCTTTATTCACCTCCCGTGTAGCTGTGAGTGTGTGAGCCTGCAGGGCCCCATGGAATTGCCTAGAAGTAGGCTGAATCGCTGCAAGGGCTGAACAGCAGTATCGGGCAGGCTCGGGCAACGCGCGGCCCGTTCGGGTTATCGCTTCTCGGCCTTTTGGCTAAGATCAAGTGTAGTATCTGTTCTTATCAGTTTAATATCTGATACGTCCCCTATCTGGGGACCATATATTAAATGGATTTTTAGAACAGGGAGATGGAAATAGAGCTTGCTCTGTCCACTCCACGCATTGACCTGGTATTGCAGTATTTCCAGGACCGGTGCACCCTTTCCTTATGTGTTGACTAAAAGCAGATTCCAAAAGTGTTTTTTGTCTTTGCTATTGTTTCTGTCTTTCTGAAGGGATCTCCCCTTTTAATCCCATTATTTCAACACCTGTTGGACAATGCATGAGTGATAATGAGCTCATTGATTAAATGCAATTAATGAATAGATTGCCACCTCTTGTTGTGTGTCGTCTGTGTTTCTGTGTTTCCGGCATTTCACATTGGAACACCTCATTCACCTTCCTTGTCTTCTCTCCGCCCTCCCTTTTAGGTAAGTTAAAGAGCTGCACCTGAGCCAGCCACTGATTGATTGATTGATTGATTGATTGATTGATTGATTGATTGATTGATTGATTGATTGATGCAGCACAACAGTCAAATAGTGGAGTGGAGTAGGGGAACAGCAAACAGCCAATAAAGCAGCCCGCCCGCTCGCCTGCCCGCCACAATGGACCTACCTGTGTACACTAGATGGATGTGATGGAATGTACTGTCGTCCCTACATTTCAAGAAGAAGTAAGAATTGCAGTTGCAACAAAGCCTTGCTTGCCTACAAAGAGAGCAGCAATTTGGATTTGTTACTATGTTACCTAGAAGAATAACAAACTGTGCAAGGATGGAGGTTGTAGGAGCAAGGAGAAGTTGTCTGTAAAGTTGGTGGATGCCTATTTTCCATTTTGCAGTCCCTTGTCTCCCTCTTGTGGCCTCCTGGAGGCAACTAGCTGTGCAAAAAAAAGACAGCCTGGCGGCCGGCTGTTGCAGTGTTGCCCTCTCAGGCAACACTGAGTGACTGACTGAGCCTCACCGTCTTATATAAAGTTCAGACGGAACTTTGCACGTGTCATAGTGGAGCCCTCAGGATTCCAGAGCCAGCTTTCTGACATCATAATGGGGCCTCAGAGATAAAAGCCTGGGCCCAGGCAGTGTTGGTCAGTGCTGCTCAGCAGGCAGCACTGGACTGGACTGGATTACAGCTGATACAAGGTGTGAAGGAACAAGGGGTGGCTGTGGGCATGCACTTGCTGCCGCTGCCAGTGTTTATCTGCATGGCAGCGGCATTTGGGCGTTGCCAGGAAGGCGTTTTTATGTAGATTCCTCCTCTTTCAGCACTGCATTGTGGTGCAAGCAAAAGAAGCAAATCCTGTCTGGCTTCCTCTCCGGCCTTTATTCACCTCCCGTGTAGCTGTGAGTGTGTGAGCCTGCAGGGCCCCATGGAATTGCCTAGAAGTAGGCTGAATCGCTGCAAGGGCTGAACAGCAGTATCGGGCAGGCTCGGGCAACGCGCGGCCCGTTCGGGTTATCGCTTCTCGGCCTTTTGGCTAAGATCAAGTGTAGTATCTGTTCTTATCAGTTTAATATCTGATACGTCCCCTATCTGGGGACCATATATTAAATGGATTTTTAGAACAGGGAGATGGAAATAGAGCTTGCTCTGTCCACTCCACGCATTGACCTGGTATTGCAGTATTTCCAGGACCGGTGCACCCTTTCCTTATGTGTTGACTAAAAGCAGATTCCAAAAGTGTTTTTTGTCTTTGCTATTGTTTCTGTCTTTCTGAAGGGATCTCCCCTTTTAATCCCATTATTTCAACACCTGTTGGACAATGCATGAGTGATAATGAGCTCATTGATTAAATGCAATTAATGAATAGATTGCCACCTCTTGTTGTGTGTCGTCTGTGTTTCTGTGTTTCCGGCATTTCACATTGGAACACCTCATTCACCTTCCTTGTCTTCTCTCCGCCCTCCCTTTTAGGTAAGTTAAAGAGCTGCACCTGAGCCAGCCACTGATTGATTGATTGATTGATTGATTGATTGATTGATTGATGCAGCACAACAGTCAAATAGTGGAGTGGAGTAGGGGAACAGCAAACAGCCAATAAAGCAGCCCGCCCGCTCGCCTGCCCGCCACAATGGACCTACCTGTGTACACTAGATGGATGTGATGGAATGTACTGTCGTCCCTACATTTCAAGAAGAAGTAAGAATTGCAGTTGCAACAAAGCCTTGCTTGCCTACAAAGAGAGCAGCAATTTGGATTTGTTACTATGTTACCTAGAAGAATAACAAACTGTGCAAGGATGGAGGTTGTAGGAGCAAGGAGAAGTTGTCTGTAAAGTTGGTGGATGCCTATTTTCCATTTTGCAGTCCCTTGTCTCCCTCTTGTGGCCTCCTGGAGGCAACTAGCTGTGCAAAAAAAAGACAGCCTGGCGGCCGGCTGTTGCAGTGTTGCCCTCTCAGGCAACACTGAGTGACTGACTGAGCCTCACCGTCTTATATAAAGTTCAGACGGAACTTTGCACGTGTCATAGTGGAGCCCTCAGGATTCCAGAGCCAGCTTTCTGACATCATAATGGGGCCTCAGAGATAAAAGCCTGGGCCCAGGCAGTGTTGGTCAGTGCTGCTCAGCAGGCAGCACTGGACTGGACTGGATTACAGCTGATACAAGGTGTGAAGGAACAAGGGGTGGCTGTGGGCATGCACTTGCTGCCGCTGCCAGTGTTTATCTGCATGGCAGCAGGGCATTTGGGCGTTGCCAGGAAGGCGTTTTTATGTAGATTCCTCCTCTTTCAGCACTGCATTGTGGTGCAAGCAAAAGAAGCAAATCCTGTCTGGCTTCCTCTCCGGCCTTTATTCACCTCCCGTGTAGCTGTGAGTGTGTGAGCCTGCAGGGCCCCATGGAATTGCCTAGAAGTAGGCTGAATCGCTGCAAGGGCTGAACAGCAGTATCGGGCAGGCTCGGGCAACGCGCGGCCCGTTCGGGTTATCGCTTCTCGGCCTTTTGGCTAAGATCAAGTGTAGTATCTGTTCTTATCAGTTTAATATCTGATACGTCCCCTATCTGGGGACCATATATTAAATGGATTTTTAGAACAGGGAGATGGAAATAGAGCTTGCTCTGTCCACTCCACGCATTGACCTGGTATTGCAGTATTTCCAGGACCGGTGCACCCTTTCCTTATGTGTTGACTAAAAGCAGATTCCAAAAGTGTTTTTTGTCTTTGCTATTGTTTCTGTCTTTCTGAAGGGATCTCCCCTTTTAATCCCATTATTTCAACACCTGTTGGACAATGCATGAGTGATAATGAGCTCATTGATTAAATGCAATTAATGAATAGATTGCCACCTCTTGTTGTGTGTCGTCTGTGTTTCTGTGTTTCCGGCATTTCACATTGGAACACCTCATTCACCTTCCTTGTCTTCTCTCCGCCCTCCCTTTTAGGTAAGTTAAAGAGCTGCACCTGAGCCAGCCACTGATTGATTGATTGATTGATTGATTGATTGATTGATTGATTGATTGATTGATTGATGCAGCACAACAGTCAAATAGTGGAGTGGAGTAGGGGAACAGCAAACAGCCAATAAAGCAGCCCGCCCGCTCGCCTGCCCGCCACAATGGACCTACCTGTGTACACTAGATGGATGTGATGGAATGTACTGTCGTCCCTACATTTCAAGAAGAAGTAAGAATTGCAGTTGCAACAAAGCCTTGCTTGCCTACAAAGAGAGCAGCAATTTGGATTTGTTACTATGTTACCTAGAAGAATAACAAACTGTGCAAGGATGGAGGTTGTAGGAGCAAGGAGAAGTTGTCTGTAAAGTTGGTGGATGCCTATTTTCCATTTTGCAGTCCCTTGTCTCCCTCTTGTGGCCTCCTGGAGGCAACTAGCTGTGCAAAAAAAAGACAGCCTGGCGGCCGGCTGTTGCAGTGTTGCCCTCTCAGGCAACACTGAGTGACTGACTGAGCCTCACCGTCTTATATAAAGTTCAGACGGAACTTTGCACGTGTCATAGTGGAGCCCTCAGGATTCCAGAGCCAGCTTTCTGACATCATAATGGGGCCTCAGAGATAAAAGCCTGGGCCCAGGCAGTGTTGGTCAGTGCTGCTCAGCAGGCAGCACTGGACTGGACTGGATTACAGCTGATACAAGGTGTGAAGGAACAAGGGGTGGCTGTGGGCATGCACTTGCTGCCGCTGCCAGTGTTTATCTGCATGGCAGCAGGGCATTTGGGCGTTGCCAGGAAGGCGTTTTTATGTAGATTCCTCCTCTTTCAGCACTGCATTGTGGTGCAAGCAAAAGAAGCAAATCCTGTCTGGCTTCCTCTCCGGCCTTTATTCACCTCCCGTGTAGCTGTGAGTGTGTGAGCCTGCAGGGCCCCATGGAATTGCCTAGAAGTAGGCTGAATCGCTGCAAGGGCTGAACAGCAGTATCGGGCAGGCTCGGGCAACGCGCGGCCCGTTCGGGTTATCGCTTCTCGGCCTTTTGGCTAAGATCAAGTGTAGTATCTGTTCTTATCAGTTTAATATCTGATACGTCCCCTATCTGGGGACCATATATTAAATGGATTTTTAGAACAGGGAGATGGAAATAGAGCTTGCTCTGTCCACTCCACGCATTGACCTGGTATTGCAGTATTTCCAGGACCGGTGCACCCTTTCCTTATGTGTTGACTAAAAGCAGATTCCAAAAGTGTTTTTTGTCTTTGCTATTGTTTCTGTCTTTCTGAAGGGATCTCCCCTTTTAATCCCATTATTTCAACACCTGTTGGACAATGCATGAGTGATAATGAGCTCATTGATTAAATGCAATTAATGAATAGATTGCCACCTCTTGTTGTGTGTCGTCTGTGTTTCTGTGTTTCCGGCATTTCACATTGGAACACCTCATTCACCTTCCTTGTCTTCTCTCCGCCCTCCCTTTTAGGTAAGTTAAAGAGCTGCACCTGAGCCAGCCACTGATTGATTGATTGATTGATTGATTGATTGATTGATTGATTGATTGATTGATTGATTGATTGATTGATGCAGCACAACAGTCAAATAGTGGAGTGGAGTAGGGGAACAGCAAACAGCCAATAAAGCAGCCCGCCCGCTCGCCTGCCCGCCACAATGGACCTACCTGTGTACACTAGATGGATGTGATGGAATGTACTGTCGTCCCTACATTTCAAGAAGAAGTAAGAATTGCAGTTGCAACAAAGCCTTGCTTGCCTACAAAGAGAGCAGCAATTTGGATTTGTTACTATGTTACCTAGAAGAATAACAAACTGTGCAAGGATGGAGGTTGTAGGAGCAAGGAGAAGTTGTCTGTAAAGTTGGTGGATGCCTATTTTCCATTTTGCAGTCCCTTGTCTCTCTCTTGTGGCCTCCTGGAGGCAACTAGCTGTGCAAAAAAAAGACAGCCTGGCGGCCGGCTGTTGCAGTGTTGCCCTCTCAGGCAACACTGAGTGACTGACTGAGCCTCACCGTCTTATATAAAGTTCAGACGGAACTTTGCACGTGTCATAGTGGAGCCCTCAGGATTCCAGAGCCAGCTTTCTGACATCATAATGGGGCCTCAGAGATAAAAGCCTGGGCCCAGGCAGTGTTGGTCAGTGCTGCTCAGCAGGCAGCACTGGACTGGACTGGATTACAGCTGATACAAGGTGTGAAGGAACAAGGGGTGGCTGTGGGCATGCACTTGCTGCCGCTGCCAGTGTTTATCTGCATGGCAGCAGGGCATTTGGGCGTTGCCAGGAAGGCGTTTTTATGTAGATTCCTCCTCTTTCAGCACTGCATTGTGGTGCAAGCAAAAGAAGCAAATCCTGTCTGGCTTCCTCTCCGGCCTTTATTCACCTCCCGTGTAGCTGTGAGTGTGTGAGCCTGCAGGGCCCCATGGAATTGCCTAGAAGTAGGCTGAATCGCTGCAAGGGCTGAACAGCAGTATCGGGCAGGCTCGGGCAACGCGCGGCCCGTTCGGGTTATCGCTTCTCGGCCTTTTGGCTAAGATCAAGTGTAGTATCTGTTCTTATCAGTTTAATATCTGATACGTCCCCTATCTGGGGACCATATATTAAATGGATTTTTAGAACAGGGAGATGGAAATAGAGCTTGCTCTGTCCACTCCACGCATTGACCTGGTATTGCAGTATTTCCAGGACCGGTGCACCCTTTCCTTATGTGTTGACTAAAAGCAGATTCCAAAAGTGTTTTTTGTCTTTGCTATTGTTTCTGTCTTTCTGAAGGGATCTCCCCTTTTAATCCCATTATTTCAACACCTGTTGGACAATGCATGAGTGATAATGAGCTCATTGATTAAATGCAATTAATGAATAGATTGCCACCTCTTGTTGTGTGTCGTCTGTGTTTCTGTGTTTCCGGCATTTCACATTGGAACACCTCATTCACCTTCCTTGTCTTCTCTCCGCCCTCCCTTTTAGGTAAGTTAAAGAGCTGCACCTGAGCCAGCCACTGATTGATTGATTGATTGATTGATTGATTGATTGATTGATTGATTGATTGATGCAGCACAACAGTCAAATAGTGGAGTGGAGTAGGGGAACAGCAAACAGCCAATAAAGCAGCCCGCCCGCTCGCCTGCCCGCCACAATGGACCTACCTGTGTACACTAGATGGATGTGATGGAATGTACTGTCGTCCCTACATTTCAAGAAGAAGTAAGAATTGCAGTTGCAACAAAGCCTTGCTTGCCTACAAAGAGAGCAGCAATTTGGATTTGTTACTATGTTACCTAGAAGAATAACAAACTGTGCAAGGATGGAGGTTGTAGGAGCAAGGAGAAGTTGTCTGTAAAGTTGGTGGATGCCTATTTTCCATTTTGCAGTCCCTTGTCTCCCTCTTGTGGCCTCCTGGAGGCAACTAGCTGTGCAAAAAAAAGACAGCCTGGCGGCCGGCTGTTGCAGTGTTGCCCTCTCAGGCAACACTGAGTGACTGACTGAGCCTCACCGTCTTATATAAAGTTCAGACGGAACTTTGCACGTGTCATAGTGGAGCCCTCAGGATTCCAGAGCCAGCTTTCTGACATCATAATGGGGCCTCAGAGATAAAAGCCTGGGCCCAGGCAGTGTTGGTCAGTGCTGCTCAGCAGGCAGCACTGGACTGGACTGGATTACAGCTGATACAAGGTGTGAAGGAACAAGGGGTGGCTGTGGGCATGCACTTGCTGCCGCTGCCAGTGTTTATCTGCATGGCAGCAGGGCATTTGGGCGTTGCCAGGAAGGCGTTTTTATGTAGATTCCTCCTCTTTCAGCACTGCATTGTGGTGCAAGCAAAAGAAGCAAATCCTGTCTGGCTTCCTCTCCGGCCTTTATTCACCTCCCGTGTAGCTGTGAGTGTGTGAGCCTGCAGGGCCCCATGGAATTGCCTAGAAGTAGGCTGAATCGCTGCAAGGGCTGAACAGCAGTATCGGGCAGGCTCGGGCAACGCGCGGCCCGTTCGGGTTATCGCTTCTCGGCCTTTTGGCTAAGATCAAGTGTAGTATCTGTTCTTATCAGTTTAATATCTGATACGTCCCCTATCTGGGGACCATATATTAAATGGATTTTTAGAACAGGGAGATGGAAATAGAGCTTGCTCTGTCCACTCCACGCATTGACCTGGTATTGCAGTATTTCCAGGACCGGTGCACCCTTTCCTTATGTGTTGACTAAAAGCAGATTCCAAAAGTGTTTTTTGTCTTTGCTATTGTTTCTGTCTTTCTGAAGGGATCTCCCCTTTTAATCCCATTATTTCAACACCTGTTGGACAATGCATGAGTGATAATGAGCTCATTGATTAAATGCAATTAATGAATAGATTGCCACCTCTTGTTGTGTGTCGTCTGTGTTTCTGTGTTTCCGGCATTTCACATTGGAACACCTCATTCACCTTCCTTGTCTTCTCTCCGCCCTCCCTTTTAGGTAAGTTAAAGAGCTGCACCTGAGCCAGCCACTGATTGATTGATTGATTGATTGATTGATTGATTGATTGATTGATTGATTGATTGATTGATGCAGCACAACAGTCAAATAGTGGAGTGGAGTAGGGGAACAGCAAACAGCCAATAAAGCAGCCCGCCCGCTCGCCTGCCCGTCACAATGGACCTACCTGTGTACACTAGATGGATGTGATGGAATGTACTGTCGTCCCTACATTTCAAGAAGAAGTAAGAATTGCAGTTGCAACAAAGCCTTGCTTGCCTACAAAGAGAGCAGCAATTTGGATTTGTTACTATGTTACCTAGAAGAATAACAAACTGTGCAAGGATGGAGGTTGTAGGAGCAAGGAGAAGTTGTCTGTAAAGTTGGTGGATGCCTATTTTCCATTTTGCAGTCCCTTGTCTCCCTCTTGTGGCCTCCTGGAGGCAACTAGCTGTGCAAAAAAAAGACAGCCTGGCGGCCGGCTGTTGCAGTGTTGCCCTCTCAGGCAACACTGAGTGACTGACTGAGCCTCACCGTCTTATATAAAGTTCAGACGGAACTTTGCACGTGTCATAGTGGAGCCCTCAGGATTCCAGAGCCAGCTTTCTGACATCATAATGGGGCCTCAGAGATAAAAGCCTGGGCCCAGGCAGTGTTGGTCAGTGCTGCTCAGCAGGCAGCACTGGACTGGACTGGATTACAGCTGATACAAGGTGTGAAGGAACAAGGGGTGGCTGTGGGCATGCACTTGCTGCCGCTGCCAGTGTTTATCTGCATGGCAGCAGGGCATTTGGGCGTTGCCAGGAAGGCGTTTTTATGTAGATTCCTCCTCTTTCAGCACTGCATTGTGGTGCAAGCAAAAGAAGCAAATCCTGTCTGGCTTCCTCTCCGGCCTTTATTCACCTCCCGTGTAGCTGTGAGTGTGTGAGCCTGCAGGGCCCCATGGAATTGCCTAGAAGTAGGCTGAATCGCTGCAAGGGCTGAACAGCAGTATCGGGCAGGCTCGGGCAACGCGCGGCCCGTTCGGGTTATCGCTTCTCGGCCTTTTGGCTAAGATCAAGTGTAGTATCTGTTCTTATCAGTTTAATATCTGATACGTCCCCTATCTGGGGACCATATATTAAATGGATTTTTAGAACAGGGAGATGGAAATAGAGCTTGCTCTGTCCACTCCACGCATTGACCTGGTATTGCAGTATTTCCAGGACCGGTGCACCCTTTCCTTATGTGTTGACTAAAAGCAGATTCCAAAAGTGTTTTTTGTCTTTGCTATTGTTTCTGTCTTTCTGAAGGGATCTCCCCTTTTAATCCCATTATTTCAACACCTGTTGGACAATGCATGAGTGATAATGAGCTCATTGATTAAATGCAATTAATGAATAGATTGCCACCTCTTGTTGTGTGTCGTCTGTGTTTCTGTGTTTCCGGCATTTCACATTGGAACACCTCATTCACCTTCCTTGTCTTCTCTCCGCCCTCCCTTTTAGGTAAGTTAAAGAGCTGCACCTGAGCCAGCCACTGATTGATTGATTGATTGATTGATTGATTGATTGATTGATTGATTGATTGATGCAGCACAACAGTCAAATAGTGGAGTGGAGTAGGGGAACAGCAAACAGCCAATAAAGCAGCCCGCCCGCTCGCCTGCCCGCCACAATGGACCTACCTGTGTACACTAGATGGATGTGATGGAATGTACTGTCGTCCCTACATTTCAAGAAGAAGTAAGAATTGCAGTTGCAACAAAGCCTTGCTTGCCTACAAAGAGAGCAGCAATTTGGATTTGTTACTATGTTACCTAGAAGAATAACAAACTGTGCAAGGATGGAGGTTGTAGGAGCAAGGAGAAGTTGTCTGTAAAGTTGGTGGATGCCTATTTTCCATTTTGCAGTCCCTTGTCTCCCTCTTGTGGCCTCCTGGAGGCAACTAGCTGTGCAAAAAAAAGACAGCCTGGCGGCCGGCTGTTGCAGTGTTGCCCTCTCAGGCAACACTGAGTGACTGACTGAGCCTCACCGTCTTATATAAAGTTCAGACGGAACTTTGCACGTGTCATAGTGGAGCCCTCAGGATTCCAGAGCCAGCTTTCTGACATCATAATGGGGCCTCAGAGATAAAAGCCTGGGCCCAGGCAGTGTTGGTCAGTGCTGCTCAGCAGGCAGCACTGGACTGGACTGGATTACAGCTGATACAAGGTGTGAAGGAACAAGGGGTGGCTGTGGGCATGCACTTGCTGCCGCTGCCAGTGTTTATCTGCATGGCAGCAGGGCATTTGGGCGTTGCCAGGAAGGCGTTTTTATGTAGATTCCTCCTCTTTCAGCACTGCATTGTGGTGCAAGCAAAAGAAGCAAATCCTGTCTGGCTTCCTCTCCGGCCTTTATTCACCTCCCGTGTAGCTGTGAGTGTGTGAGCCTGCAGGGCCCCATGGAATTGCCTAGAAGTAGGCTGAATCGCTGCAAGGGCTGAACAGCAGTATCGGGCAGGCTCGGGCAACGCGCGGCCCGTTCGGGTTATCGCTTCTCGGCCTTTTGGCTAAGATCAAGTGTAGTATCTGTTCTTATCAGTTTAATATCTGATACGTCCCCTATCTGGGGACCATATATTAAATGGATTTTTAGAACAGGGAGATGGAAATAGAGCTTGCTCTGTCCACTCCACGCATTGACCTGGTATTGCAGTATTTCCAGGACCGGTGCACCCTTTCCTTATGTGTTGACTAAAAGCAGATTCCAAAAGTGTTTTTTGTCTTTGCTATTGTTTCTGTCTTTCTGAAGGGATCTCCCCTTTTAATCCCATTATTTCAACACCTGTTGGACAATGCATGAGTGATAATGAGCTCATTGATTAAATGCAATTAATGAATAGATTGCCACCTCTTGTTGTGTGTCGTCTGTGTTTCTGTGTTTCCGGCATTTCACATTGGAACACCTCATTCACCTTCCTTGTCTTCTCTCCGCCCTCCCTTTTAGGTAAGTTAAAGAGCTGCACCTGAGCCAGCCACTGATTGATTGATTGATTGATTGATTGATTGATTGATTGATTGATTGATTGATTGATTGATTGATGCAGCACAACAGTCAAATAGTGGAGTGGAGTAGGGGAACAGCAAACAGCCAATAAAGCAGCCCGCCCGCTCGCCTGCCCGCCACAATGGACCTACCTGTGTACACTAGATGGATGTGATGGAATGTACTGTCGTCCCTACATTTCAAGAAGAAGTAAGAATTGCAGTTGCAACAAAGCCTTGCTTGCCTACAAAGAGAGCAGCAATTTGGATTTGTTACTATGTTACCTAGAAGAATAACAAACTGTGCAAGGATGGAGGTTGTAGGAGCAAGGAGAAGTTGTCTGTAAAGTTGGTGGATGCCTATTTTCCATTTTGCAGTCCCTTGTCTCCCTCTTGTGGCCTCCTGGAGGCAACTAGCTGTGCAAAAAAAAGACAGCCTGGCGGCCGGCTGTTGCAGTGTTGCCCTCTCAGGCAACACTGAGTGACTGACTGAGCCTCACCGTCTTATATAAAGTTCAGACGGAACTTTGCACGTGTCATAGTGGAGCCCTCAGGATTCCAGAGCCAGCTTTCTGACATCATAATGGGGCCTCAGAGATAAAAGCCTGGGCCCAGGCAGTGTTGGTCAGTGCTGCTCAGCAGGCAGCACTGGACTGGACTGGATTACAGCTGATACAAGGTGTGAAGGAACAAGGGGTGGCTGTGGGCATGCACTTGCTGCCGCTGCCAGTGTTTATCTGCATGGCAGCAGGGCATTTGGGCGTTGCCAGGAAGGCGTTTTTATGTAGATTCCTCCTCTTTCAGCACTGCATTGTGGTGCAAGCAAAAGAAGCAAATCCTGTCTGGCTTCCTCTCCGGCCTTTATTCACCTCCCGTGTAGCTGTGAGTGTGTGAGCCTGCAGGGCCCCATGGAATTGCCTAGAAGTAGGCTGAATCGCTGCAAGGGCTGAACAGCAGTATCGGGCAGGCTCGGGCAACGCGCGGCCCGTTCGGGTTATCGCTTCTCGGCCTTTTGGCTAAGATCAAGTGTAGTATCTGTTCTTATCAGTTTAATATCTGATACGTCCCCTATCTGGGGACCATATATTAAATGGATTTTTAGAACAGGGAGATGGAAATAGAGCTTGCTCTGTCCACTCCACGCATTGACCTGGTATTGCAGTATTTCCAGGACCGGTGCACCCTTTCCTTATGTGTTGACTAAAAGCAGATTCCAAAAGTGTTTTTTGTCTTTGCTATTGTTTCTGTCTTTCTGAAGGGATCTCCCCTTTTAATCCCATTATTTCAACACCTGTTGGACAATGCATGAGTGATAATGAGCTCATTGATTAAATGCAATTAATGAATAGATTGCCACCTCTTGTTGTGTGTCGTCTGTGTTTCTGTGTTTCCGGCATTTCACATTGGAACACCTCATTCACCTTCCTTGTCTTCTCTCCGCCCTCCCTTTTAGGTAAGTTAAAGAGCTGCACCTGAGCCAGCCACTGATTGATTGATTGATTGATTGATTGATTGATTGATTGATTGATTGATTGATGCAGCACAACAGTCAAATAGTGGAGTGGAGTAGGGGAACAGCAAACAGCCAATAAAGCAGCCCGCCCGCTCGCCTGCCCGCCACAATGGACCTACCTGTGTACACTAGATGGATGTGATGGAATGTACTGTCGTCCCTACATTTCAAGAAGAAGTAAGAATTGCAGTTGCAACAAAGCCTTGCTTGCCTACAAAGAGAGCAGCAATTTGGATTTGTTACTATGTTACCTAGAAGAATAACAAACTGTGCAAGGATGGAGGTTGTAGGAGCAAGGAGAAGTTGTCTGTAAAGTTGGTGGATGCCTATTTTCCATTTTGCAGTCCCTTGTCTCCCTCTTGTGGCCTCCTGGAGGCAACTAGCTGTGCAAAAAAAAGACAGCCTGGCGGCCGGCTGTTGCAGTGTTGCCCTCTCAGGCAACACTGAGTGACTGACTGAGCCTCACCGTCTTATATAAAGTTCAGACGGAACTTTGCACGTGTCATAGTGGAGCCCTAGCCAGCTTTCTGACATCATAATGGGGCCTCAGAGATAAAAGCCTGGGCCCAGGCAGTGTTGGTCAGTGCTGCTCAGCAGGCAGCACTGGACTGGACTGGATTACAGCTGATACAAGGTGTGAAGGAACAAGGGGTGGCTGTGGGCATGCACTTGCTGCCGCTGCCAGTGTTTATCTGCATGGCAGCAGGGCATTTGGGCGTTGCCAGGAAGGCGTTTTTATGTAGATTCCTCCTCTTTCAGCACTGCATTGTGGTGCAAGCAAAAGAAGCAAATCCTGTCTGGCTTCCTCTCCGGCCTTTATTCACCTCCCGTGTAGCTGTGAGTGTGTGAGCCTGCAGGGCCCCATGGAATTGCCTAGAAGTAGGCTGAATCGCTGCAAGGGCTGAACAGCAGTATCGGGCAGGCTCGGGCAACGCGCGGCCCGTTCGGGTTATCGCTTCTCGGCCTTTTGGCTAAGATCAAGTGTAGTATCTGTTCTTATCAGTTTAATATCTGATACGTCCCCTATCTGGGGACCATATATTAAATGGATTTTTAGAACAGGGAGATGGAAATAGAGCTTGCTCTGTCCACTCCACGCATTGACCTGGTATTGCAGTATTTCCAGGACCGGTGCACCCTTTCCTTATGTGTTGACTAAAAGCAGATTCCAAAAGTGTTTTTTGTCTTTGCTATTGTTTCTGTCTTTCTGAAGGGATCTCCCCTTTTAATCCCATTATTTCAACACCTGTTGGACAATGCATGAGTGATAATGAGCTCATTGATTAAATGCAATTAATGAATAGATTGCCACCTCTTGTTGTGTGTCGTCTGTGTTTCTGTGTTTCCGGCATTTCACATTGGAACACCTCATTCACCTTCCTTGTCTTCTCTCCGCCCTCCCTTTTAGGTAAGTTAAAGAGCTGCACCTGAGCCAGCCACTGATTGATTGATTGATTGATTGATTGATTGATTGATTGATTGATTGATTGATTGATGCAGCACAACAGTCAAATAGTGGAGTGGAGTAGGGGAACAGCAAACAGCCAATAAAGCAGCCCGCCCGCTCGCCTGCCCGCCACAATGGACCTACCTGTGTACACTAGATGGATGTGATGGAATGTACTGTCGTCCCTACATTTCAAGAAGAAGTAAGAATTGCAGTTGCAACAAAGCCTTGCTTGCCTACAAAGAGAGCAGCAATTTGGATTTGTTACTATGTTACCTAGAAGAATAACAAACTGTGCAAGGATGGAGGTTGTAGGAGCAAGGAGAAGTTGTCTGTAAAGTTGGTGGATGCCTATTTTCCATTTTGCAGTCCCTTGTCTCCCTCTTGTGGCCTCCTGGAGGCAACTAGCTGTGCAAAAAAAAGACAGCCTGGCGGCCGGCTGTTGCAGTGTTGCCCTCTCAGGCAACACTGAGTGACTGACTGAGCCTCACCGTCTTATATAAAGTTCAGACGGAACTTTGCACGTGTCATAGTGGAGCCCTCAGGATTCCAGAGCCAGCTTTCTGACATCATAATGGGGCCTCAGAGATAAAAGCCTGGGCCCAGGCAGTGTTGGTCAGTGCTGCTCAGCAGGCAGCACTGGACTGGACTGGATTACAGCTGATACAAGGTGTGAAGGAACAAGGGGTGGCTGTGGGCATGCACTTGCTGCCGCTGCCAGTGTTTATCTGCATGGCAGCAGGGCATTTGGGCGTTGCCAGGAAGGCGTTTTTATGTAGATTCCTCCTCTTTCAGCACTGCATTGTGGTGCAAGCAAAAGAAGCAAATCCTGTCTGGCTTCCTCTCCGGCCTTTATTCACCTCCCGTGTAGCTGTGAGTGTGTGAGCCTGCAGGGCCCCATGGAATTGCCTAGAAGTAGGCTGAATCGCTGCAAGGGCTGAACAGCAGTATCGGGCAGGCTCGGGCAACGCGCGGCCCGTTCGGGTTATCGCTTCTCGGCCTTTTGGCTAAGATCAAGTGTAGTATCTGTTCTTATCAGTTTAATATCTGATACGTCCCCTATCTGGGGACCATATATTAAATGGATTTTTAGAACAGGGAGATGGAAATAGAGCTTGCTCTGTCCACTCCACGCATTGACCTGGTATTGCAGTATTTCCAGGACCGGTGCACCCTTTCCTTATGTGTTGACTAAAAGCAGATTCCAAAAGTGTTTTTTGTCTTTGCTATTGTTTCTGTCTTTCTGAAGGGATCTCCCCTTTTAATCCCATTATTTCAACACCTGTTGGACAATGCATGAGTGATAATGAGCTCATTGATTAAATGCAATTAATGAATAGATTGCCACCTCTTGTTGTGTGTCGTCTGTGTTTCTGTGTTTCCGGCATTTCACATTGGAACACCTCATTCACCTTCCTTGTCTTCTCTCCGCCCTCCCTTTTAGGTAAGTTAAAGAGCTGCACCTGAGCCAGCCACTGATTGATTGATTGATTGATTGATTGATTGATTGATTGATTGATTGATTGATTGATTGATGCAGCACAACAGTCAAATAGTGGAGTGGAGTAGGGGAACAGCAAACAGCCAATAAAGCAGCCCGCCCGCTCGCCTGCCCGCCACAATGGACCTACCTGTGTACACTAGATGGATGTGATGGAATGTACTGTCGTCCCTACATTTCAAGAAGAAGTAAGAATTGCAGTTGCAACAAAGCCTTGCTTGCCTACAAAGAGAGCAGCAATTTGGATTTGTTACTATGTTACCTAGAAGAATAACAAACTGTGCAAGGATGGAGGTTGTAGGAGCAAGGAGAAGTTGTCTGTAAAGTTGGTGGATGCCTATTTTCCATTTTGCAGTCCCTTGTCTCCCTCTTGTGGCCTCCTGGAGGCAACTAGCTGTGCAAAAAAAAGACAGCCTGGCGGCCGGCTGTTGCAGTGTTGCCCTCTCAGGCAACACTGAGTGACTGACTGAGCCTCACCGTCTTATATAAAGTTCAGACGGAACTTTGCACGTGTCATAGTGGAGCCCTCAGGATTCCAGAGCCAGCTTTCTGACATCATAATGGGGCCTCAGAGATAAAAGCCTGGGCCCAGGCAGTGTTGGTCAGTGCTGCTCAGCAGGCAGCACTGGACTGGACTGGATTACAGCTGATACAAGGTGTGAAGGAACAAGGGGTGGCTGTGGGCATGCACTTGCTGCCGCTGCCAGTGTTTATCTGCATGGCAGCAGGGCATTTGGGCGTTGCCAGGAAGGCGTTTTTATGTAGATTCCTCCTCTTTCAGCACTGCATTGTGGTGCAAGCAAAAGAAGCAAATCCTGTCTGGCTTCCTCTCCGGCCTTTATTCACCTCCCGTGTAGCTGTGAGTGTGTGAGCCTGCAGGGCCCCATGGAATTGCCTAGAAGTAGGCTGAATCGCTGCAAGGGCTGAACAGCAGTATCGGGCAGGCTCGGGCAACGCGCGGCCCGTTCGGGTTATCGCTTCTCGGCCTTTTGGCTAAGATCAAGTGTAGTATCTGTTCTTATCAGTTTAATATCTGATACGTCCCCTATCTGGGGACCATATATTAAATGGATTTTTAGAACAGGGAGATGGAAATAGAGCTTGCTCTGTCCACTCCACGCATTGACCTGGTATTGCAGTATTTCCAGGACCGGTGCACCCTTTCCTTATGTGTTGACTAAAAGCAGATTCCAAAAGTGTTTTTTGTCTTTGCTATTGTTTCTGTCTTTCTGAAGGGATCTCCCCTTTTAATCCCATTATTTCAACACCTGTTGGACAATGCATGAGTGATAATGAGCTCATTGATTAAATGCAATTAATGAATAGATTGCCACCTCTTGTTGTGTGTCGTCTGTGTTTCTGTGTTTCCGGCATTTCACATTGGAACACCTCATTCACCTTCCTTGTCTTCTCTCCGCCCTCCCTTTTAGGTAAGTTAAAGAGCTGCACCTGAGCCAGCCACCGATTGATTGATTGATTGATTGATTGATTGATTGATTGATTGATTGATGCAGCACAACAGTCAAATAGTGGAGTGGAGTAGGGGAACAGCAAACAGCCAATAAAGCAGCCCGCCCGCTCGCCTGCCCGCCACAATGGACCTACCTGTGTACACTAGATGGATGTGATGGAATGTACTGTCGTCCCTACATTTCAAGAAGAAGTAAGAATTGCAGTTGCAACAAAGCCTTGCTTGCCTACAAAGAGAGCAGCAATTTGGATTTGTTACTATGTTACCTAGAAGAATAACAAACTGTGCAAGGATGGAGGTTGTAGGAGCAAGGAGAAGTTGTCTGTAAAGTTGGTGGATGCCTATTTTCCATTTTGCAGTCCCTTGTCTCCCTCTTGTGGCCTCCTGGAGGCAACTAGCTGTGCAAAAAAAAGACAGCCTGGCGGCCGGCTGTTGCAGTGTTGCCCTCTCAGGCAACACTGAGTGACTGACTGAGCCTCACCGTCTTATATAAAGTTCAGACGGAACTTTGCACGTGTCATAGTGGAGCCCTCAGGATTCCAGAGCCAGCTTTCTGACATCATAATGGGGCCTCAGAGATAAAAGCCTGGGCCCAGGCAGTGTTGGTCAGTGCTGCTCAGCAGGCAGCACTGGACTGGACTGGATTACAGCTGATACAAGGTGTGAAGGAACAAGGGGTGGCTGTGGGCATGCACTTGCTGCCGCTGCCAGTGTTTATCTGCATGGCAGCAGGGCATTTGGGCGTTGCCAGGAAGGCGTTTTTATGTAGATTCCTCCTCTTTCAGCACTGCATTGTGGTGCAAGCAAAAGAAGCAAATCCTGTCTGGCTTCCTCTCCGGCCTTTATTCACCTCCCGTGTAGCTGTGAGTGTGTGAGCCTGCAGGGCCCCATGGAATTGCCTAGAAGTAGGCTGAATCGCTGCAAGGGCTGAACAGCAGTATCGGGCAGGCTCGGGCAACGCGCGGCCCGTTCGGGTTATCGCTTCTCGGCCTTTTGGCTAAGATCAAGTGTAGTATCTGTTCTTATCAGTTTAATATCTGATACGTCCCCTATCTGGGGACCATATATTAAATGGATTTTTAGAACAGGGAGATGGAAATAGAGCTTGCTCTGTCCACTCCACGCATTGACCTGGTATTGCAGTATTTCCAGGACCGGTGCACCCTTTCCTTATGTGTTGACTAAAAGCAGATTCCAAAAGTGTTTTTTGTCTTTGCTATTGTTTCTGTCTTTCTGAAGGGATCTCCCCTTTTAATCCCATTATTTCAACACCTGTTGGACAATGCATGAGTGATAATGAGCTCATTGATTAAATGCAATTAATGAATAGATTGCCACCTCTTGTTGTGTGTCGTCTGTGTTTCTGTGTTTCCGGCATTTCACATTGGAACACCTCATTCACCTTCCTTGTCTTCTCTCCGCCCTCCCTTTTAGGTAAGTTAAAGAGCTGCACCTGAGCCAGCCACTGATTGATTGATTGATTGATTGATTGATTGATTGATTGATTGATTGATGCAGCACAACAGTCAAATAGTGGAGTGGAGTAGGGGAACAGCAAACAGCCAATAAAGCAGCCCGCCCGCTCGCCTGCCCGCCACAATGGACCTACCTGTGTACACTAGATGGATGTGATGGAATGTACTGTCGTCCCTACATTTCAAGAAGAAGTAAGAATTGCAGTTGCAACAAAGCCTTGCTTGCCTACAAAGAGAGCAGCAATTTGGATTTGTTACTATGTTACCTAGAAGAATAACAAACTGTGCAAGGATGGAGGTTGTAGGAGCAAGGAGAAGTTGTCTGTAAAGTTGGTGGATGCCTATTTTCCATTTTGCAGTCCCTTGTCTCCCTCTTGTGGCCTCCTGGAGGCAACTAGCTGTGCAAAAAAAAGACAGCCTGGCGGCCGGCTGTTGCAGTGTTGCCCTCTCAGGCAACACTGAGTGACTGACTGAGCCTCACCGTCTTATATAAAGTTCAGACGGAACTTTGCACGTGTCATAGTGGAGCCCTCAGGATTCCAGAGCCAGCTTTCTGACATCATAATGGGGCCTCAGAGATAAAAGCCTGGGCCCAGGCAGTGTTGGTCAGTGCTGCTCAGCAGGCAGCACTGGACTGGACTGGATTACAGCTGATACAAGGTGTGAAGGAACAAGGGGTGGCTGTGGGCATGCACTTGCTGCCGCTGCCAGTGTTTATCTGCATGGCAGCAGGGCATTTGGGCGTTGCCAGGAAGGCGTTTTTATGTAGATTCCTCCTCTTTCAGCACTGCATTGTGGTGCAAGCAAAAGAAGCAAATCCTGTCTGGCTTCCTCTCCGGCCTTTATTCACCTCCCGTGTAGCTGTGAGTGTGTGAGCCTGCAGGGCCCCATGGAATTGCCTAGAAGTAGGCTGAATCGCTGCAAGGGCTGAACAGCAGTATCGGGCAGGCTCGGGCAACGCGCGGCCCGTTCGGGTTATCGCTTCTCGGCCTTTTGGCTAAGATCAAGTGTAGTATCTGTTCTTATCAGTTTAATATCTGATACGTCCCCTATCTGGGGACCATATATTAAATCGATTTTTAGAACAGGGAGATGGAAATAGAGCTTGCTCTGTCCACTCCACGCATTGACCTGGTATTGCAGTATTTCCAGGACCGGTGCACCCTTTCCTTATGTGTTGACTAAAAGCAGATTCCAAAAGTGTTTTTTGTCTTTGCTATTGTTTCTGTCTTTCTGAAGGGATCTCCCCTTTTAATCCCATTATTTCAACACCTGTTGGACAATGCATGAGTGATAATGAGCTCATTGATTAAATGCAATTAATGAATAGATTGCCACCTCTTGTTGTGTGTCGTCTGTGTTTCTGTGTTTCCGGCATTTCACATTGGAACACCTCATTCACCTTCCTTGTCTTCTCTCCGCCCTCCCTTTTAGGTAAGTTAAAGAGCTGCACCTGAGCCAGCCACTGATTGATTGATTGATTGATTGATTGATTGATTGATTGATTGATTGATTGATGCAGCACAACAGTCAAATAGTGGAGTGGAGTAGGGGAACAGCAAACAGCCAATAAAGCAGCCCGCCCGCTCGCCTGCCCGCCACAATGGACCTACCTGTGTACACTAGATGGATGTGATGGAATGTACTGTCGTCCCTACATTTCAAGAAGAAGTAAGAATTGCAGTTGCAACAAAGCCTTGCTTGCCTACAAAGAGAGCAGCAATTTGGATTTGTTACTATGTTACCTAGAAGAATAACAAACTGTGCAAGGATGGAGGTTGTAGGAGCAAGGAGAAGTTGTCTGTAAAGTTGGTGGATGCCTATTTTCCATTTTGCAGTCCCTTGTCTCCCTCTTGTGGCCTCCTGGAGGCAACTAGCTGTGCAAAAAAAAGACAGCCTGGCGGCCGGCTGTTGCAGTGTTGCCCTCTCAGGCAACACTGAGTGACTGACTGAGCCTCACCGTCTTATATAAAGTTCAGACGGAACTTTGCACGTGTCATAGTGGAGCCCTCAGGATTCCAGAGCCAGCTTTCTGACATCATAATGGGGCCTCAGAGATAAAAGCCTGGGCCCAGGCAGTGTTGGTCAGTGCTGCTCAGCAGGCAGCACTGGACTGGACTGGATTACAGCTGATACAAGGTGTGAAGGAACAAGGGGTGGCTGTGGGCATGCACTTGCTGCCGCTGCCAGTGTTTATCTGCATGGCAGCAGGGCATTTGGGCGTTGCCAGGAAGGCGTTTTTATGTAGATTCCTCCTCTTTCAGCACTGCATTGTGGTGCAAGCAAAAGAAGCAAATCCTGTCTGGCTTCCTCTCCGGCCTTTATTCACCTCCCGTGTAGCTGTGAGTGTGTGAGCCTGCAGGGCCCCATGGAATTGCCTAGAAGTAGGCTGAATCGCTGCAAGGGCTGAACAGCAGTATCGGGCAGGCTCGGGCAACGCGCGGCCCGTTCGGGTTATCGCTTCTCGGCCTTTTGGCTAAGATCAAGTGTAGTATCTGTTCTTATCAGTTTAATATCTGATACGTCCCCTATCTGGGGACCATATATTAAATGGATTTTTAGAACAGGGAGATGGAAATAGAGCTTGCTCTGTCCACTCCACGCATTGACCTGGTATTGCAGTATTTCCAGGACCGGTGCACCCTTTCCTTATGTGTTGACTAAAAGCAGATTCCAAAAGTGTTTTTTGTCTTTGCTATTGTTTCTGTCTTTCTGAAGGGATCTCCCCTTTTAATCCCATTATTTCAACACCTGTTGGACAATGCATGAGTGATAATGAGCTCATTGATTAAATGCAATTAATGAATAGATTGCCACCTCTTGTTGTGTGTCGTCTGTGTTTCTGTGTTTCCGGCATTTCACATTGGAACACCTCATTCACCTTCCTTGTCTTCTCTCCGCCCTCCCTTTTAGGTAAGTTAAAGAGCTGCACCTGAGCCAGCCACCGATTGATTGATTGATTGATTGATTGATTGATTGATTGATTGATTGATTGATGCAGCACAACAGTCAAATAGTGGAGTGGAGTAGGGGAACAGCAAACAGCCAATAAAGCAGCCCGCCCGCTCGCCTGCCCGCCACAATGGACCTACCTGTGTACACTAGATGGATGTGATGGAATGTACTGTCGTCCCTACATTTCAAGAAGAAGTAAGAATTGCAGTTGCAACAAAGCCTTGCTTGCCTACAAAGAGAGCAGCAATTTGGATTTGTTACTATGTTACCTAGAAGAATAACAAACTGTGCAAGGATGGAGGTTGTAGGAGCAAGGAGAAGTTGTCTGTAAAGTTGGTGGATGCCTATTTTCCATTTTGCAGTCCCTTGTCTCCCTCTTGTGGCCTCCTGGAGGCAACTAGCTGTGCAAAAAAAAGACAGCCTGGCGGCCGGCTGTTGCAGTGTTGCCCTCTCAGGCAACACTGAGTGACTGACTGAGCCTCACCGTCTTATATAAAGTTCAGACGGAACTTTGCACGTGTCATAGTGGAGCCCTCAGGATTCCAGAGCCAGCTTTCTGACATCATAATGGGGCCTCAGAGATAAAAGCCTGGGCCCAGGCAGTGTTGGTCAGTGCTGCTCAGCAGGCAGCACTGGACTGGACTGGATTACAGCTGATACAAGGTGTGAAGGAACAAGGGGTGGCTGTGGGCATGCACTTGCTGCCGCTGCCAGTGTTTATCTGCATGGCAGCAGGGCATTTGGGCGTTGCCAGGAAGGCGTTTTTATGTAGATTCCTCCTCTTTCAGCACTGCATTGTGGTGCAAGCAAAAGAAGCAAATCCTGTCTGGCTTCCTCTCCGGCCTTTATTCACCTCCCGTGTAGCTGTGAGTGTGTGAGCCTGCAGGGCCCCATGGAATTGCCTAGAAGTAGGCTGAATCGCTGCAAGGGCTGAACAGCAGTATCGGGCAGGCTCGGGCAACGCGCGGCCCGTTCGGGTTATCGCTTCTCGGCCTTTTGGCTAAGATCAAGTGTAGTATCTGTTCTTATCAGTTTAATATCTGATACGTCCCCTATCTGGGGACCATATATTAAATCGATTTTTAGAACAGGGAGATGGAAATAGAGCTTGCTCTGTCCACTCCACGCATTGACCTGGTATTGCAGTATTTCCAGGACCGGTGCACCCTTTCCTTATGTGTTGACTAAAAGCAGATTCCAAAAGTGTTTTTTGTCTTTGCTATTGTTTCTGTCTTTCTGAAGGGATCTCCCCTTTTAATCCCATTATTTCAACACCTGTTGGACAATGCATGAGTGATAATGAGCTCATTGATTAAATGCAATTAATGAATAGATTGCCACCTCTTGTTGTGTGTCGTCTGTGTTTCTGTGTTTCCGGCATTTCACATTGGAACACCTCATTCACCTTCCTTGTCTTCTCTCCGCCCTCCCTTTTAGGTAAGTTAAAGAGCTGCACCTGAGCCAGCCACCGATTGATTGATTGATTGATTGATTGATTGATTGATTGATTGATTGATGCAGCACAACAGTCAAATAGTGGAGTGGAGTAGGGGAACAGCAAACAGCCAATAAAGCAGCCCGCCCGCTCGCCTGCCCGCCACAATGGACCTACCTGTGTACACTAGATGGATGTGATGGAATGTACTGTCGTCCCTACATTTCAAGAAGAAGTAAGAATTGCAGTTGCAACAAAGCCTTGCTTGCCTACAAAGAGAGCAGCAATTTGGATTTGTTACTATGTTACCTAGAAGAATAACAAACTGTGCAAGGATGGAGGTTGTAGGAGCAAGGAGAAGTTGTCTGTAAAGTTGGTGGATGCCTATTTTCCATTTTGCAGTCCCTTGTCTCCCTCTTGTGGCCTCCTGGAGGCAACTAGCTGTGCAAAAAAAAGACAGCCTGGCGGCCGGCTGTTGCAGTGTTGCCCTCTCAGGCAACACTGAGTGACTGACTGAGCCTCACCGTCTTATATAAAGTTCAGACGGAACTTTGCACGTGTCATAGTGGAGCCCTCAGGATTCCAGAGCCAGCTTTCTGACATCATAATGGGGCCTCAGAGATAAAAGCCTGGGCCCAGGCAGTGTTGGTCAGTGCTGCTCAGCAGGCAGCACTGGACTGGACTGGATTACAGCTGATACAAGGTGTGAAGGAACAAGGGGTGGCTGTGGGCATGCACTTGCTGCCGCTGCCAGTGTTTATCTGCATGGCAGCAGGGCATTTGGGCGTTGCCAGGAAGGCGTTTTTATGTAGATTCCTCCTCTTTCAGCACTGCATTGTGGTGCAAGCAAAAGAAGCAAATCCTGTCTGGCTTCCTCTCCGGCCTTTATTCACCTCCCGTGTAGCTGTGAGTGTGTGAGCCTGCAGGGCCCCATGGAATTGCCTCGAAGTAGGCTGAATCGCTGCAAGGGCTGAACAGCAGTATCGGGCAGGCTCGGGCAACGCGCGGCCCGTTCGGGTTATCGCTTCTCGGCCTTTTGGCTAAGATCAAGTGTAGTATCTGTTCTTATCAGTTTAATATCTGATACGTCCCCTATCTGGGGACCATATATTAAATGGATTTTTAGAACAGGGAGATGGAAATAGAGCTTGCTCTGTCCACTCCACGCATTGACCTGGTATTGCAGTATTTCCAGGACCGGTGCACCCTTTCCTTATGTGTTGACTAAAAGCAGATTCCAAAAGTGTTTTTTGTCTTTGCTATTGTTTCTGTCTTTCTGAAGGGATCTCCCCTTTTAATCCCATTATTTCAACACCTGTTGGACAATGCATGAGTGATAATGAGCTCATTGATTAAATGCAATTAATGAATAGATTGCCACCTCTTGTTGTGTGTCGTCTGTGTTTCTGTGTTTCCGGCATTTCACATTGGAACACCTCATTCACCTTCCTTGTCTTCTCTCCGCCCTCCCTTTTAGGTAAGTTAAAGAGCTGCACCTGAGCCAGCCACTGATTGATTGATTGATTGATTGATTGATTGATTGATTGATTGATTGATTGATGCAGCACAACAGTCAAATAGTGGAGTGGAGTAGGGGAACAGCAAACAGCCAATAAAGCAGCCCGCCCGCTCGCCTGCCCGCCACAATGGACCTACCTGTGTACACTAGATGGATGTGATGGAATGTACTGTCGTCCCTACATTTCAAGAAGAAGTAAGAATTGCAGTTGCAACAAAGCCTTGCTTGCCTACAAAGAGAGCAGCAATTTGGATTTGTTACTATGTTACCTAGAAGAATAACAAACTGTGCAAGGATGGAGGTTGTAGGAGCAAGGAGAAGTTGTCTGTAAAGTTGGTGAATGCCTATTTTCCATTTTGCAGTCCCTTGTCTCCCTCTTGTGGCCTCCTGGAGGCAACTAGCTGTGCAAAAAAAAGACAGCCTGGCGGCCGGCTGTTGCAGTGTTGCCCTCTCAGGCAACACTGAGTGACTGACTGAGCCTCACCGTCTTATATAAAGTTCAGACGGAACTTTGCACGTGTCATAGTGGAGCCCTCAGGATTCCAGAGCCAGCTTTCTGACATCATAATGGGGCCTCAGAGATAAAAGCCTGGGCCCAGGCAGTGTTGGTCAGTGCTGCTCAGCAGGCAGCACTGGACTGGACTGGATTACAGCTGATACAAGGTGTGAAGGAACAAGGGGTGGCTGTGGGCATGCACTTGCTGCCGCTGCCAGTGTTTATCTGCATGGCAGCAGGGCATTTGGGCGTTGCCAGGAAGGCGTTTTTATGTAGATTCCTCCTCTTTCAGCACTGCATTGTGGTGCAAGCAAAATAAGCAAATCCTGTCTGGCTTCCTCTCCGGCCTTTATTCACCTCCCGTGTAGCTGTGAGTGTGTGAGCCTGCAGGGCCCCATGGAATTGCCTAGAAGTAGGCTGAATCGCTGCAAGGGCTGAACAGCAGTATCGGGCAGGCTCGGGCAACGCGCGGCCCGTTCGGGTTATCGCTTCTCGGCCTTTTGGCTAAGATCAAGTGTAGTATCTGTTCTTATCAGTTTAATATCTGATACGTCCCCTATCTGGGGACCATATATTAAATGGATTTTTAGAACAGGGAGATGGAAATAGAGCTTGCTCTGTCCACTCCACGCATTGACCTGGTATTGCAGTATTTCCAGGACCGGTGCACCCTTTCCTTATGTGTTGACTAAAAGCAGATTCCAAAAGTGTTTTTTGTCTTTGCTATTGTTTCTGTCTTTCTGAAGGGATCTCCCCTTTTAATCCCATTATTTCAACACCTGTTGGACAATGCATGAGTGATAATGAGCTCATTGATTAAATGCAATTAATGAATAGATTGCCACCTCTTGTTGTGTGTCGTCTGTGTTTCTGTGTTTCCGGCATTTCACATTGGAACACCTCATTCACCTTCCTTGTCTTCTCTCCGCCCTCCCTTTTAGGTAAGTTAAAGAGCTGCACCTGAGCCAGCCACTGATTGATTGATTGATTGATTGATTGATTGATTGATTGATTGATTGATTGATGCAGCACAACAGTCAAATAGTGGAGTGGAGTAGGGGAACAGCAAACAGCCAATAAAGCAGCCCGCCCGCTCGCCTGCCCGCCACAATGGACCTACCTGTGTACACTAGATGGATGTGATGGAATGTACTGTCGTCCCTACATTTCAAGAAGAAGTAAGAATTGCAGTTGCAACAAAGCCTTGCTTGCCTACAAAGAGAGCAGCAATTTGGATTTGTTACTATGTTACCTAGAAGAATAACAAACTGTGCAAGGATGGAGGTTGTAGGAGCAAGGAGAAGTTGTCTGTAAAGTTGGTGGATGCCTATTTTCCATTTTGCAGTCCCTTGTCTCCCTCTTGTGGCCTCCTGGAGGCAACTAGCTGTGCAAAAAAAAGACAGCCTGGCAGCCGGCTGTTGCAGTGTTGCCCTCTCAGGCAACACTGAGTGACTGACTGAGCCTCACCGTCTTATATAAAGTTCAGACGGAACTTTGCACGTGTCATAGTGGAGCCCTCAGGATTCCAGAGCCAGCTTTCTGACATCATAATGGGGCCTCAGAGATAAAAGCCTGGGCCCAGGCAGTGTTGGTCAGTGCTGCTCAGCAGGCAGCACTGGACTGGACTGGATTACAGCTGATACAAGGTGTGAAGGAACAAGGGGTGGCTGTGGGCATGCACTTGCTGCCGCTGCCAGTGTTTATCTGCATGGCAGCAGGGCATTTGGGCGTTGCCAGGAAGGCGTTTTTATGTAGATTCCTCCTCTTTCAGCACTGCATTGTGGTGCAAGCAAAAGAAGCAAATCCTGTCTGGCTTCCTCTCCGGCCTTTATTCACCTCCCGTGTAGCTGTGAGTGTGTGAGCCTGCAGGGCCCCATGGAATTGCCTAGAAGTAGGCTGAATCGCTGCAAGGGCTGAACAGCAGTATCGGGCAGGCTCGGGCAACGCGCGGCCCGTTCGGGTTATCGCTTCTCGGCCTTTTGGCTAAGATCAAGTGTAGTATCTGTTCTTATCAGTTTAATATCTGATACGTCCCCTATCTGGGGACCATATATTAAATGGATTTTTAGAACAGGGAGATGGAAATAGAGCTTGCTCTGTCCACTCCACGCATTGACCTGGTATTGCAGTATTTCCAGGACCGGTGCACCCTTTCCTTATGTGTTGACTAAAAGCAGATTCCAAAAGTGTTTTTTGTCTTTGCTATTGTTTCTGTCTTTCTGAAGGGATCTCCCCTTTTAATCCCATTATTTCAACACCTGTTGGACAATGCATGAGTGATAATGAGCTCATTGATTAAATGCAATTAATGAATAGATTGCCACCTCTTGTTGTGTGTCGTCTGTGTTTCTGTGTTTCCGGCATTTCACATTGGAACACCTCATTCACCTTCCTTGTCTTCTCTCCGCCCTCCCTTTTAGGTAAGTTAAAGAGCTGCACCTGAGCCAGCCACTGATTGATTGATTGATTGATTGATTGATTGATTGATTGATTGATTGATTGATTGATTGATGCAGCACAACAGTCAAATAGTGGAGTGGAGTAGGGGAACAGCAAACAGCCAATAAAGCAGCCCGCCCGCTCGCCTGCCCGCCACAATGGACCTACCTGTGTACACTAGATGGATGTGATGGAATGTACTGTCGTCCCTACATTTCAAGAAGAAGTAAGAATTGCAGTTGCAACAAAGCCTTGCTTGCCTACAAAGAGAGCAGCAATTTGTATTTGTTACTATGTTACCTAGAAGAATAACAAACTGTGCAAGGATGGAGGTTGTAGGAGCAAGGAGAAGTTGTCTGTAAAGTTGGTGGATGCCTATTTTCCATTTTGCAGTCCCTTGTCTCCCTCTTGTGGCCTCCTGGAGGCAACTAGCTGTGCAAAAAAAAGACAGCCTGGCGGCCGGCTGTTGCATTGTTGCCCTCTCAGGCAACACTGAGTGACTGACTGAGCCTCACCGTCTTATATAAAGTTCAGACGGAACTTTGCACGTGTCATAGTGGAGCCCTCAGGATTCCAGAGCCAGCTTTCTGACATCATAATGGGGCCTCAGAGATAAAAGCCTGGGCCCAGGCAGTGTTGGTCAGTGCTGCTCAGCAGGCAGCACTGGACTGGACTGGATTACAGCTGATACAAGGTGTGAAGGAACAAGGGGTGGCTGTGGGCATGCACTTGCTGCCGCTGCCAGTGTTTATCTGCATGGCAGCAGGGCATTTGGGCGTTGCCAGGAAGGCATTTTTATGTAGATTCCTCCTCTTTCAGCACTGCATTGTGGTGCAAGCAAAAGAAGCAAATCCTGTCTGGCTTCCTCTCCGGCCTTTATTCACCTCCCGTGTAGCTGTGAGTGTGTGAGCCTGCAGGGCCCCATGGAATTGCCTAGAAGTAGGCTGAATCGCTGCAAGGGCTGAACAGCAGTATCGGGCAGGCTCGGGCAACGCGCGGCCCGTTCGGGTTATCGCTTCTCGGCCTTTTGGCTAAGATCAAGTGTAGTATCTGTTCTTATCAGTTTAATATCTGATACGTCCCCTATCTGGGGACCATATATTAAATGGATTTTTAGAACAGGGAGATGGAAATAGAGCTTGCTCTGTCCACTCCACGCATTGACCTGGTATTGCAGTATTTCCAGGACCGGTGCACCCTTTCCTTATGTGTTGACTAAAAGCAGATTCCAAAAGTGTTTTTTGTCTTTGCTATTGTTTCTGTCTTTCTGAAGGGATCTCCCCTTTTAATCCCATTATTTCAACACCTGTTGGACAATGCATGAGTGATAATGAGCTCATTGATTAAATGCAATTAATGAATAGATTGCCACCTCTTGTTGTGTGTCGTCTGTGTTTCTGTGTTTCCGGCATTTCACATTGGAACACCTCATTCACCTTCCTTGTCTTCTCTCCGCCCTCCCTTTTAGGTAAGTTAAAGAGCTGCACCTGAGCCAGCCACTGATTGATTGATTGATTGATTGATTGATTGATTGATTGATTGATTGATTGATTGATGCAGCACAACAGTCAAATAGTGGAGTGGAGTAGGGGAACAGCAAACAGCCAATAAAGCAGCCCGCCCGCTCGCCTGCCCGCCACAATGGACCTACCTGTGTACACTAGATGGATGTGATGGAATGTACTGTCGTCCCTACATTTCAAGAAGAAGTAAGAATTGCAGTTGCAACAAAGCCTTGCTTGCCTACAAAGAGAGCAGCAATTTGGATTTGTTACTATGTTACCTAGAAGAATAACAAACTGTGCAAGGATGGAGGTTGTAGGAGCAAGGAGAAGTTGTCTGTAAAGTTGGTGGATGCCTATTTTCCATTTTGCAGTCCCTTGTCTCCCTCTTGTGGCCTCCTGGAGGCAACTAGCTGTGCAAAAAAAAGACAGCCTGGCGGCCGGCTGTTGCAGTGTTGCCCTCTCAGGCAACACTGAGTGACTGACTGAGCCTCACCGTCTTATATAAAGTTCAGACGGAACTTTGCACGTGTCATAGTGGAGCCCTCAGGATTCCAGAGCCAGCTTTCTGACATCATAATGGGGCCTCAGAGATAAAAGCCTGGGCCCAGGCAGTGTTGGTCAGTGCTGCTCAGCAGGCAGCACTGGACTGGACTGGATTACAGCTGATACAAGGTGTGAAGGAACAAGGGGTGGCTGTGGGCATGCACTTGCTGCCGCTGCCAGTGTTTATCTGCATGGCAGCAGGGCATTTGGGCGTTGCCAGGAAGGCGTTTTTATGTAGATTCCTCCTCTTTCAGCACTGCATTGTGGTGCAAGCAAAAGAAGCAAATCCTGTCTGGCTTCCTCTCCGGCCTTTATTCACCTCCTGTGTAGCTGTGAGTGTGTGAGCCTGCAGGACCCCATGGAATTGCCTAGAAGTAGGCTGAATCGCTGCAAGGGCTGAACAGCAGTATCGGGCAGGCTCGGGCAACGCGCGGCCCGTTCGGGTTATCGCTTCTCGGCCTTTTGGCTAAGATCAAGTGTAGTATCTGTTCTTATCAGTTTAATATCTGATACGTCCCCTATCTGGGGACCATATATTAAATGGATTTTTAGAACAGGGAGATGGAAATAGAGCTTGCTCTGTCCACTCCACGCATTGACCTGGTATTGCAGTATTTCCAGGACCGGTGCACCCTTTCCTTATGTGTTGACTAAAAGCAGATTCCAAAAGTGTTTTTTGTCTTTGCTATTGTTTCTGTCTTCATGAAGGGATCTCCCCTTTTAATCCCATTATTTCAACACCTGTTGGACAATGCATGAGTGATAATGAGCTCATTGATTAAATGCAATTAATGAATAGATTGCCACCTCTTGTTGTGTGTTGTCTGTGTTTCTGTGTTTCCGGCATTTCACATTGGAACACCTCATTCACCTTCCTTGTCTTCTCTCCGCCCTCCCTTTTAGGTAAGTTAAAGAGCTGCACCTGAGCCAGCCACTGATTGATTGATTGATTGATTGATTGATTGATTGATTGATTGATTGATTGATTGATTGATGCAGCACAACAGTCAAATAGTGGAGTGGAGTAGGGGAACAACAAACAGCCAATAAAGCAGCCCGCCCGCTCGCCTGCCCGCCACAATGGACCTACCTGTGTACACTAGATGGATGTGATGGAATGTACTGTCGTCCCTACATTTCAAGAAGAAGTAAGAATTGCAGTTGCAACAAAGCCTTGCTTGCCTACAAAGAGAGCAGCAATTTGGATTTGTTACTATGTTACCTAGAAGAATAACAAACTGTGCAAGGATGGAGGTTGTAGGAGCAAGGAGAAGTTGTCTGTAAAGTTGGTGGATGCCTATTTTCCATTTTGCAGTCCCTTGTCTCCCTCTTGTGGCCTCCTGGAGGCAACTAGCTGTGCAAAAAAAAGACAGCCTGGCGGCCGGCTGTTGCAGTGTTGCCCTCTCAGGCAACACTGAGTGACTGACTGAGCCTCACCGTCTTATATAAAGTTCAGACGGAACTTTGCACGTGTCATAGTGGAGCCCTCAGGATTCCAGAGCCAGCTTTCTGACATCATAATGGGGCCTCAGAGATAAAAGCCTGGGCCCAGGCAGTGTTGGTCAGTGCTGCTCAGCAGGCAGCACTGGACTGGACTGGATTACAGCTGATACAAGGTGTGAAGGAACAAGGGGTGGCTGTGGGCATGCACTTGCTGCCGCTGCCAGTGTTTATCTGCATGGCAGCAGGGCATTTGGGCGTTGCCAGGAAGGTGTTTTTATGTAGATTCCTCCTCTTTCAGCACTGCATTGTGGTGCAAGCAAAAGAAGCAAATCCTGTCTGGCTTCCTCTCCGGCCTTTATTCACCTCCCGTGTAGCTGTGAGTGTGTGAGCCTGCAGGGCCCCATGGAATTGCCTAGAAGTAGGCTGAATCGCTGCAAGGGCTGAACAGCAGTATCGGGCAGGCTCGGGCAACGCGCGGCCCGTTCGGGTTATCGCTTCTCGGCCTTTTGGCTAAGATCAAGTGTAGTATCTGTTCTTATCAGTTTAATATCTGATACGTCCCCTATCTGGGGACCATATATTAAATGGATTTTTAGAACAGGGAGATGGAAATAGAGCTTGCTCTGTCCACTCCACGCATTGACCTGGTATTGCAGTATTTCCAGGACCGGTGCACCCTTTCCTTATGTGTTGACTAAAAACAGATTCCAAAAGTGTTTTTTGTCTTTGCTATTGTTTCTGTCTTTCTGAAGGGATCTCCCCTTTTAATCCCATTATTTCAACACCTGTTGGACAATGCATGAGTGATAATGAGCTCATTGATTAAATGCAATTAATGAATAGATTGCCACCTCTTGTTGTGTGTCGTCTGTGTTTCTGTGTTTCCGGCATTTCACATTGGAACACCTCATTCACCTTCCTTGTCTTCTCTCCGCCCTCCCTTTTAGGTAAGTTAAAGAGCTGCACCTGAGCCAGCCACTGATTGATTGATTGATTGATTGATTGATTGATTGATTGATTGATTGATGCAGCACAACAGTCAAATAGTGGAGTGGAGTAGGGGAACAGCAAACAGCCAATAAAGCAGCCCGCCCGCTCGCCTGCCCGCCACAATGGACCTACCTGTGTACACTAGATGGATGTGATGGAATGTACTGTCGTCCCTACATTTCAAGAAGAAGTAAGAATTGCAGTTGCAACAAAGCCTTGCTTGCCTACAAAGAGAGCAGCAATTTGGATTTGTTACTATGTTACCTAGAAGAATAACAAACTGTGCAAGGATGGAGGTTGTAGGAGCAAGGAGAAGTTGTCTGTAAAGTTGGTGGATGCCTATTTTCCATTTTGCAGTCCCTTGTCTCCCTCTTGTGGCCTCCTGGAGGCAACTAGCTGTGCAAAAAAAAGACAGCCTGGCGGCCGGCTGTTGCAGTGTTGCCCTCTCAGGCAACACTGAGTGACTGACTGAGCCTCACCGTCTTATATAAAGTTCAGACGGAACTTTGCACGTGTCATAGTGGAGCCCTCAGGATTCCAGAGCCAGCTTTCTGACATCATAATGGGGCCTCAGAGATAAAAGCCTGGGCCCAGGCAGTGTTGGTCAGTGCTGCTCAGCAGGCAGCACTGGACTGGACTGGATTACAGCTGATACAAGGTGTGAAGGAACAAGGGGTGGCTGTGGGCATGCACTTGCTGCCGCTGCCAGTGTTTATCTGCATGGCAGCAGGGCATTTGGGCGTTGCCAGGAAGGCGTTTTTATGTAGATTCCTCCTCTTTCAGCACTGCATTGTGGTGCAAGCAAAAGAAGCAAATCCTGTCTGGCTTCCTCTCCGGCCTTTATTCACCTCCCGTGTAGCTGTGAGTGTGTGAGCCTGCAGGGCCCCATGGAATTGCCTAGAAGTAGGCTGAATCGCTGCAAGGGCTGAACAGCAGTATCGGGCAGGCTCGGGCAACGCGCGGCCCGTTCGGGTTATCGCTTCTCGGCCTTTTGGCTAAGATCAAGTGTAGTATCTGTTCTTATCAGTTTAATATCTGATACGTCCCCTATCTGGGGACCATATATTAAATGGATTTTTAGAACAGGGAGATGGAAATAGAGCTTGCTCTGTCCACTCCACGCATTGACCTGGTATTGCAGTATTTCCAGGACCGGTGCACCCTTTCCTTATGTGTTGACTAAAAGCAGATTCCAAAAGTGTTTTTTGTCTTTGCTATTGTTTCTGTCTTTCTGAAGGGATCTCCCCTTTTAATCCCATTATTTCAACACCTGTTGGACAATGCATGAGTGATAATGAGCTCATTGATTAAATGCAATTAATGAATAGATTGCCACCTCTTGTTGTGTGTCGTCTGTGTTTCTGTGTTTCCGGCATTTCACATTGGAACACCTCATTCACCTTCCTTGTCTTCTCTCCGCCCTCCCTTTTAGGTAAGTTAAAGAGCTGCACCTGAGCCAGCCACTGATTGATTGATTGATTGATTGATTGATTGATTGATTGATTGATTGATGCAGCACAACAGTCAAATAGTGGAGTGGAGTAGGGAACAGCAAACAGCCAATAAAGCAGCCCGCCCGCTCGCCTGCCCGCCACAATGGACCTACCTGTGTACACTAGATGGATGTGATGGAATGTACTGTCGTCCCTACATTTCAAGAAGAAGTAAGAATTGCAGTTGCAACAAAGCCTTGCTTGCCTACAAAGAGAGCAGCAATTTGGATTTGTTACTATGTTACCTAGAAGAATAACAAACTGTGCAAGGATGGAGGTTGTAGGAGCAAGGAGAAGTTGTCTGTAAAGTTGGTGGATGCCTATTTTCCATGCAGTCCCTTGTCTCCCTCTTGTGGCCTCCTGGAGGCAACTAGCTGTGCAAAAAAAAGACAGCCTGGCGGCCGGCTGTTGCAGTGTTGCCCTCTCAGGCAACACTGAGTGACTGACTGAGCCTCACCGTCTTATATAAAGTTCAGACGGAACTTTGCACGTGTCATAGTGGAGCCCTCAGGATTCCAGAGCCAGCTTTCTGACATCATAATGGGGCCTCAGAGATAAAAGCCTGGGCCCAGGCAGTGTTGGTCAGTGCTGCTCAGCAGGCAGCACTGGACTGGACTGGATTACAGCTGATACAAGGTGTGAAGGAACAAGGGGTGGCTGTGGGCATGCACTTGCTGCCGCTGCCAGTGTTTATCTGCATGGCAGCAGGGCATTTGGGCGTTGCCAGGAAGGCGTTTTTATGTAGATTCCTCCTCTTTCAGCACTGCATTGTGGTGCAAGCAAAAGAAGCAAATCCTGTCTGGCTTCCTCTCCGGCCTTTATTCACCTCCCGTGTAGCTGTGAGTGTGTGAGCCTGCAGGGCCCCATGGAATTGCCTAGAAGTAGGCTGAATCGCTGCAAGGGCTGAACAGCAGTATCGGGCAGGCTCGGGCAACGCGCGGCCCGTTCGGGTTATCGCTTCTCGGCCTTTTGGCTAAGATCAAGTGTAGTATCTGTTCTTATCAGTTTAATATCTGATACGTCCCCTATCTGGGGACCATATATTAAATGGATTTTTAGAACAGGGAGATGGAAATAGAGCTTGCTCTGTCCACTCCACGCATTGACCTGGTATTGCAGTATTTCCAGGACCGGTGCACCCTTTCCTTATGTGTTGACTAAAAGCAGATTCCAAAAGTGTTTTTTGTCTTTGCTATTGTTTCTGTCTTTCTGAAGGGATCTCCCCTTTTAATCCCATTATTTCAACACCTGTTGGACAATGCATGAGTGATAATGAGCTCATTGATTAAATGCAATTAATGAATAGATTGCCACCTCTTGTTGTGTGTCGTCTGTGTTTCTGTGTTTCCGGCATTTCACATTGGAACACCTCATTCACCTTCCTTGTCTTCTCTCCGCCCTCCCTTTTAGGTAAGTTAAAGAGCTGCACCTGAGCCAGCCACTGATTGATTGATTGATTGATTGATTGATTGATTGATTGATTGATTGATTGATTGATGCAGCACAACAGTCAAATAGTGGAGTGGAGTAGGGGAACAGCAAACAGCCAATAAAGCAGCCCGCCCGCTCGCCTGCCCGCCACAATGGACCTACCTGTGTACACTAGATGGATGTGATGGAATGTACTGTCGTCCCTACATTTCAAGAAGAAGTAAGAATTGCAGTTGCAACAAAGCCTTGCTTGCCTACAAAGAGAGCAGCAATTTGGATTTGTTACTATGTTACCTAGAAGAATAACAAACTGTGCAAGGATGGAGGTTGTAGGAGCAAGGAGAAGTTGTCTGTAAAGTTGGTGGATGCCTATTTTCCATTTTGCAGTCCCTTGTCTCCCTCTTGTGGCCTCCTGGAGGCAACTAGCTGTGCAAAAAAAAGACAGCCTGGCGGCCGGCTGTTGCAGTGTTGCCCTCTCAGGCAACACTGAGTGACTGACTGAGCCTCACCGTCTTATATAAAGTTCAGACGGAACTTTGCACGTGTCATAGTGGAGCCCTCAGGATTCCAGAGCCAGCTTTCTGACATCATAATGGGGCCTCAGAGATAAAAGCCTGGGCCCAGGCAGTGTTGGTCAGTGCTGCTCAGCAGGCAGCACTGGACTGGACTGGATTACAGCTGATACAAGGTGTGAAGGAACAAGGGGTGGCTGTGGGCATGCACTTGCTGCCGCTGCCAGTGTTTATCTGCATGGCAGCGGCATTTGGGCGTTGCCAGGAAGGCGTTTTTATGTAGATTCCTCCTCTTTCAGCACTGCATTGTGGTGCAAGCAAAAGAAGCAAATCCTGTCTGGCTTCCTCTCCGGCCTTTATTCACCTCCCGTGTAGCTGTGAGTGTGTGAGCCTGCAGGGCCCCATGGAATTGCCTAGAAGTAGGCTGAATCGCTGCAAGGGCTGAACAGCAGTATCGGGCAGGCTCGGGCAACGCGCGGCCCGTTCGGGTTATCGCTTCTCGGCCTTTTGGCTAAGATCAAGTGTAGTATCTGTTCTTATCAGTTTAATATCTGATACGTCCCCTATCTGGGGACCATATATTAAATGGATTTTTAGAACAGGGAGATGGAAATAGAGCTTGCTCTGTCCACTCCACGCATTGACCTGGTATTGCAGTATTTCCAGGACCGGTGCACCCTTTCCTTATGTGTTGACTAAAAGCAGATTCCAAAAGTGTTTTTTGTCTTTGCTATTGTTTCTGTCTTTCTGAAGGGATCTCCCCTTTTAATCCCATTATTTCAACACCTGTTGGACAATGCATGAGTGATAATGAGCTCATTGATTAAATGCAATTAATGAATAGATTGCCACCTCTTGTTGTGTGTCGTCTGTGTTTCTGTGTTTCCGGCATTTCACATTGGAACACCTCATTCACCTTCCTTGTCTTCTCTCCGCCCTCCCTTTTAGGTAAGTTAAAGAGCTGCACCTGAGCCAGCCACTGATTGATTGATTGATTGATTGATTGATTGATTGATTGATTGATTGATTGATTGATGCAGCACAACAGTCAAATAGTGGAGTGGAGTAGGGGAACAGCAAACAGCCAATAAAGCAGCCCGCCCGCTCGCCTGCCCGCCACAATGGACCTACCTGTGTACACTAGATGGATGTGATGGAATGTACTGTCGTCCCTACATTTCAAGAAGAAGTAAGAATTGCAGTTGCAACAAAGCCTTGCTTGCCTACAAAGAGAGCAGCAATTTGGATTTGTTACTATGTTACCTAGAAGAATAACAAACTGTGCAAGGATGGAGGTTGTAGGAGCAAGGAGAAGTTGTCTGTAAAGTTGGTGGATGCCTATTTTCCATTTTGCAGTCCCTTGTCTCCCTCTTGTGGCCTCCTGGAGGCAACTAGCTGTGCAAAAAAAAGACAGCCTGGCGGCCGGCTGTTGCAGTGTTGCCCTCTCAGGCAACACTGAGTGACTGACTGAGCCTCACCGTCTTATATAAAGTTCAGACGGAACTTTGCACGTGTCATAGTGGAGCCCTCAGGATTCCAGAGCCAGCTTTCTGACATCATAATGGGGCCTCAGAGATAAAAGCCTGGGCCCAGGCAGTGTTGGTCAGTGCTGCTCAGCAGGCAGCACTGGACTGGACTGGATTACAGCTGATACAAGGTGTGAAGGAACAAGGGGTGGCTGTGGGCATGCACTTGCTGCCGCTGCCAGTGTTTATCTGCATGGCAGCAGGGCATTTGGGCGTTGCCAGGAAGGCGTTTTTATGTAGATTCCTCCTCTTTCAGCACTGCATTGTGGTGCAAGCAAAAGAAGCAAATCCTGTCTGGCTTCCTCTCCGGCCTTTATTCACCTCCCGTGTAGCTGTGAGTGTGTGAGCCTGCAGGGCCCCATGGAATTGCCTAGAAGTAGGCTGAATCGCTGCAAGGGCTGAACAGCAGTATCGGGCAGGCTCGGGCAACGCGCGGCCCGTTCGGGTTATCGCTTCTCGGCCTTTTGGCTAAGATCAAGTGTAGTATCTGTTCTTATCAGTTTAATATCTGATACGTCCCCTATCTGGGGACCATATATTAAATGGATTTTTAGAACAGGGAGATGGAAATAGAGCTTGCTCTGTCCACTCCACGCATTGACCTGGTATTGCAGTATTTCCAGGACCGGTGCACCCTTTCCTTATGTGTTGACTAAAAGCAGATTCCAAAAGTGTTTTTTGTCTTTGCTATTGTTTCTGTCTTTCTGAAGGGATCTCCCCTTTTAATCCCATTATTTCAACACCTGTTGGACAATGCATGAGTGATAATGAGCTCATTGATTAAATGCAATTAATGAATAGATTGCCACCTCTTGTTGTGTGTCGTCTGTGTTTCTGTGTTTCCGGCATTTCACATTGGAACACCTCATTCACCTTCCTTGTCTTCTCTCCGCCCTCCCTTTTAGGTAAGTTAAAGAGCTGCACCTGAGCCAGCCACTGATTGATTGATTGATTGATTGATTGATTGATTGATTGATTGATTGATTGATTGATGCAGCACAACAGTCAAATAGTGGAGTGGAGTAGGGGAACAGCAAACAGCCAATAAAGCAGCCCGCCCGCTCGCCTGCCCGCCACAATGGACCTACCTGTGTACACTAGATGGATGTGATGGAATGTACTGTCGTCCCTACATTTCAAGAAGAAGTAAGAATTGCAGTTGCAACAAAGCCTTGCTTGCCTACAAAGAGAGCAGCAATTTGGATTTGTTACTATGTTACCTAGAAGAATAACAAACTGTGCAAGGATGGAGGTTGTAGGAGCAAGGAGAAGTTGTCTGTAAAGTTGGTGGATGCCTATTTTCCATTTTGCAGTCCCTTGTCTCCCTCTTGTGGCCTCCTGGAGGCAACTAGCTGTGCAAAAAAAAGACAGCCTGGCGGCCGGCTGTTGCAGTGTTGCCCTCTCAGGCAACACTGAGTGACTGACTGAGCCTCACCGTCTTATATAAAGTTCAGACGGAACTTTGCACGTGTCATAGTGGAGCCCTCAGGATTCCAGAGCCAGCTTTCTGACATCATAATGGGGCCTCAGAGATAAAAGCCTGGGCCCAGGCAGTGTTGGTCAGTGCTGCTCAGCAGGCAGCACTGGACTGGACTGGATTACAGCTGATACAAGGTGTGAAGGAACAAGGGGTGGCTGTGGGCATGCACTTGCTGCCGCTGCCAGTGTTTATCTGCATGGCAGCAGGGCATTTGGGCGTTGCCAGGAAGGCGTTTTTATGTAGATTCCTCCTCTTTCAGCACTGCATTGTGGTGCAAGCAAAAGAAGCAAATCCTGTCTGGCTTCCTCTCCGGCCTTTATTCACCTCCCGTGTAGCTGTGAGTGTGTGAGCCTGCAGGGCCCCATGGAATTGCCTAGAAGTAGGCTGAATCGCTGCAAGGGCTGAACAGCAGTATCGGGCAGGCTCGGGCAACGCGCGGCCCGTTCGGGTTATCGCTTCTCGGCCTTTTGGCTAAGATCAAGTGTAGTATCTGTTCTTATCAGTTTAATATCTGATACGTCCCCTATCTGGGGACCATATATTAAATGGATTTTTAGAACAGGGAGATGGAAATAGAGCTTGCTCTGTCCACTCCACGCATTGACCTGGTATTGCAGTATTTCCAGGACCGGTGCACCCTTTCCTTATGTGTTGACTAAAAGCAGATTCCAAAAGTGTTTTTTGTCTTTGCTATTGTTTCTGTCTTTCTGAAGGGATCTCCCCTTTTAATCCCATTACTTCAACACCTGTTGGACAATGCATGAGTGATAATGAGCTCATTGATTAAATGCAATTAATGAATAGATTGCCACCTCTTGTTGTGTGTCGTCTGTGTTTCTGTGTTTCCGGCATTTCACATTGGAACACCTCATTCACCTTCCTTGTCTTCTCTCCGCCCTCCCTTTTAGGTAAGTTAAAGAGCTGCACCTGAGCCAGCCACTGATTGATTGATTGATTGATTGATTGATTGATTGATTGATTGATTGATTGATTGATTGATGCAGCACAACAGTCAAATAGTGGAGTGGAGTAGGGGAACAGCAAACAGCCAATAAAGCAGCCCGCCCGCTCGCCTGCCCGCCACAATGGACCTACCTGTGTACACTAGATGGATGTGATGGAATGTACTGTCGTCCCTACATTTCAAGAAGAAGTAAGAATTGCAGTTGCAACAAAGCCTTGCTTGCCTACAAAGAGAGCAGCAATTTGGATTTGTTACTATGTTACCTAGAAGAATAACAAACTGTGCAAGGATGGAGGTTGTAGGAGCAAGGAGAAGTTGTCTGTAAAGTTGGTGGATGCCTATTTTCCATTTTGCAGTCCCTTGTCTCCCTCTTGTGGCCTCCTGGAGGCAACTAGCTGTGCAAAAAAAAGACAGCCTGGCGGCCGGCTGTTGCAGTGTTGCCCTCTCAGGCAACACTGAGTGACTGACTGAGCCTCACCGTCTTATATAAAGTTCAGACGGAACTTTGCACGTGTCATAGTGGAGCCCTCAGGATTCCAGAGCCAGCTTTCTGACATCATAATGGGGCCTCAGAGATAAAAGCCTGGGCCCAGGCAGTGTTGGTCAGTGCTGCTCAGCAGGCAGCACTGGACTGGACTGGATTACAGCTGATACAAGGTGTGAAGGAACAAGGGGTGGCTGTGGGCATGCACTTGCTGCCGCTGCCAGTGTTTATCTGCATGGCAGCAGGGCATTTGGGCGTTGCCAGGAAGGCGTTTTTATGTAGATTCCTCCTCTTTCAGCACTGCATTGTGGTGCAAGCAAAAGAAGCAAATCCTGTCTGGCTTCCTCTCCGGCCTTTATTCACCTCCCGTGTAGCTGTGAGTGTGTGAGCCTGCAGGGCCCCATGGAATTGCCTAGAAGTAGGCTGAATCGCTGCAAGGGCTGAACAGCAGTATCGGGCAGGCTCGGGCAACGCGCGGCCCGTTCGGGTTATCGCTTCTCGGCCTTTTGGCTAAGATCAAGTGTAGTATCTGTTCTTATCAGTTTAATATCTGATACGTCCCCTATCTGGGGACCATATATTAAATGGATTTTTAGAACAGGGAGATGGAAATAGAGCTTGCTCTGTCCACTCCACGCATTGACCTGGTATTGCAGTATTTCCAGGACCGGTGCACCCTTTCCTTATGTGTTGACTAAAAGCAGATTCCAAAAGTGTTTTTTGTCTTTGCTATTGTTTCTGTCTTTCTGAAGGGATCTCCCCTTTTAATCCCATTATTTCAACACCTGTTGGACAATGCATGAGTGATAATGAGCTCATTGATTAAATGCAATTAATGAATAGATTGCCACCTCTTGTTGTGTGTCGTCTGTGTTTCTGTGTTTCCGGCATTTCACATTGGAACACCTCATTCACCTTCCTTGTCTTCTCTCCGCCCTCCCTTTTAGGTAAGTTAAAGAGCTGCACCTGAGCCAGTCACTGATTGATTGATTGATTGATTGATTGATTGATTGATTGATTGATTGATTGATTGATGCAGCACAACAGTCAAATAGTGGAGTGGAGTAGGGGAACAGCAAACAGCCAATAAAGCAGCCCGCCCGCTCGCCTGCCCGCCACAATGGACCTACCTGTGTACACTAGATGGATGTGATGGAATGTACTGTCGTCCCTACATTTCAAGAAGAAGTAAGAATTGCAGTTGCAACAAAGCCTTGCTTGCCTACAAAGAGAGCAGCAATTTGGATTTGTTACTATGTTACCTAGAAGAATAACAAACTGTGCAAGGATGGAGGTTGTAGGAGCAAGGAGAAGTTGTCTGTAAAGTTGGTGGATGCCTATTTTCCATTTTGCAGTCCCTTGTCTCCCTCTTGTGGCCTCCTGGAGGCAACTAGCTGTGCAAAAAAAAGACAGCCTGGCGGCCGGCTGTTGCAGTGTTGCCCTCTCAGGCAACACTGAGTGACTGACTGAGCCTCACCGTCTTATATAAAGTTCAGACGGAACTTTGCACGTGTCATAGTGGAGCCCTCAGGATTCCAGAGCCAGCTTTCTGACATCATAATGGGGCCTCAGAGATAAAAGCCTGGGCCCAGGCAGTGTTGGTCAGTGCTGCTCAGCAGGCAGCACTGGACTGGACTGGATTACAGCTGATACAAGGTGTGAAGGAACAAGGGGTGGCTGTGGGCATGCACTTGCTGCCGCTGCCAGTGTTTATCTGCATGGCAGCAGGGCATTTGGGCGTTGCCAGGAAGGCGTTTTTATGTAGATTCCTCCTCTTTCAGCACTGCATTGTGGTGCAAGCAAAAGAAGCAAATCCTGTCTGGCTTCCTCTCCGGCCTTTATTCACCTCCCGTGTAGCTGTGAGTGTGTGAGCCTGCAGGGCCCCATGGAATTGCCTAGAAGTAGGCTGAATCGCTGCAAGGGCTGAACAGCAGTATCGGGCAGGCTCGGGCAACGCGCGGCCCGTTCGGGTTATCGCTTCTCGGCCTTTTGGCTAAGATCAAGTGTAGTATCTGTTCTTATCAGTTTAATATCTGATACGTCCCCTATCTGGGGACCATATATTAAATGGATTTTTAGAACAGGGAGATGGAAATAGAGCTTGCTCTGTCCACTCCACGCATTGACCTGGTATTGCAGTATTTCCAGGACCGGTGCACCCTTTCCTTATGTGTTGACTAAAAGCAGATTCCAAAAGTGTTTTTTGTCTTTGCTATTGTTTCTGTCTTTCTGAAGGGATCTCCCCTTTTAATCCCATTATTTCAACACCTGTTGGACAATGCATGAGTGATAATGAGCTCATTGATTAAATGCAATTAATGAATAGATTGCCACCTCTTGTTGTGTGTCGTCTGTGTTTCTGTGTTTCCGGCATTTCACATTGGAACACCTCATTCACCTTCCTTGTCTTCTCTCCGCCCTCCCTTTTAGGTAAGTTAAAGAGCTGCACCTGAGCCAGCCACTGATTGATTGATTGATTGATTGATTGATTGATTGATTGATTGATTGATTGATTGATGCAGCACAACAGTCAAATAGTGGAGTGGAGTAGGGGAACAGCAAACAGCCAATAAAGCAGCCCGCCCGCTCGCCTGCCCGCCACAATGGACCTACCTGTGTACACTAGATGGATGTGATGGAATGTACTGTCGTCCCTACATTTCAAGAAGAAGTAAGAATTGCAGTTGCAACAAAGCCTTGCTTGCCTACAAAGAGAGCAGCAATTTGGATTTGTTACTATGTTACCTAGAAGAATAACAAACTGTGCAAGGATGGAGGTTGTAGGAGCAAGGAGAAGTTGTCTGTAAAGTTGGTGGATGCCTATTTTCCATTTTGCAGTCCCTTGTCTCCCTCTTGTGGCCTCCTGGAGGCAACTAGCTGTGCAAAAAAAAGACAGCCTGGCGGCCGGCTGTTGCAGTGTTGCCCTCTCAGGCAACACTGAGTGACTGACTGAGCCTCACCGTCTTATATAAAGTTCAGACGGAACTTTGCACGTGTCATAGTGGAGCCCTCAGGATTCCAGAGCCAGCTTTCTGACATCATAATGGGGCCTCAGAGATAAAAGCCTGGGCCCAGGCAGTGTTGGTCAGTGCTGCTCAGCAGGCAGCACTGGACTGGACTGGATTACAGCTGATACAAGGTGTGAAGGAACAAGGGGTGGCTGTGGGCATGCACTTGCTGCCGCTGCCAGTGTTTATCTGCATGGCAGCAGGGCATTTGGGCGTTGCCAGGAAGGCGTTTTTATGTAGATTCCTCCTCTTTCAGCACTGCATTGTGGTGCAAGCAAAAGAAGCAAATCCTGTCTGGCTTCCTCTCCGGCCTTTATTCACCTCCCGTGTAGCTGTGAGTGTGTGAGCCTGCAGGGCCCCATGGAATTGCCTAGAAGTAGGCTGAATCGCTGCAAGGGCTGAACAGCAGTATCGGGCAGGCTCGGGCAACGCGCGGCCCGTTCGGGTTATCGCTTCTCGGCCTTTTGGCTAAGATCAAGTGTAGTATCTGTTCTTATCAGTTTAATATCTGATACGTCCCCTATCTGGGGACCATATATTAAATGGATTTTTAGAACAGGGAGATGGAAATAGAGCTTGCTCTGTCCACTCCACGCATTGACCTGGTATTGCAGTATTTCCAGGACCGGTGCACCCTTTCCTTATGTGTTGACTAAAAGCAGATTCCAAAAGTGTTTTTTGTCTTTGCTATTGTTTCTGTCTTTCTGAAGGGATCTCCCCTTTTAATCCCATTATTTCAACACCTGTTGGACAATGCATGAGTGATAATGAGCTCATTGATTAAATGCAATTAATGAATAGATTGCCACCTCTTGTTGTGTGTCGTCTGTGTTTCTGTGTTTCCGGCATTTCACATTGGAACACCTCATTCACCTTCCTTGTCTTCTCTCCGCCCTCCCTTTTAGGTAAGTTAAAGAGCTGCACCTGAGCCAGCCACTGTGATTGATTGATTGATTGATTGATTGATTGATTGATTGATTGATTGATTGATTGATGCAGCACAACAGTCAAATAGTGGAGTGGAGTAGGGGAACAGCAAACAGCCAATAAAGCAGCCCGCCCGCTCGCCTGCCCGCCACAATGGACCTACCTGTGTACACTAGATGGATGTGATGGAATGTACTGTCGTCCCTACATTTCAAGAAGAAGTAAGAATTGCAGTTGCAACAAAGCCTTGCTTGCCTACAAAGAGAGCAGCAATTTGGATTTGTTACTATGTTACCTAGAAGAATAACAAACTGTGCAAGGATGGAGGTTGTAGGAGCAAGGAGAAGTTGTCTGTAAAGTTGGTGGATGCCTATTTTCCATTTTGCAGTCCCTTGTCTCCCTCTTGTGGCCTCCTGGAGGCAACTAGCTGTGCAAAAAAAAGACAGCCTGGCGGCCGGCTGTTGCAGTGTTGCCCTCTCAGGCAACACTGAGTGACTGACTGAGCCTCACCGTCTTATATAAAGTTCAGACGGAACTTTGCACGTGTCATAGTGGAGCCCTCAGGATTCCAGAGCCAGCTTTCTGACATCATAATGGGGCCTCAGAGATAAAAGCCTGGGCCCAGGCAGTGTTGGTCAGTGCTGCTCAGCAGGCAGCACTGGACTGGACTGGATTACAGCTGATACAAGGTGTGAAGGAACAAGGGGTGGCTGTGGGCATGCACTTGCTGCCGCTGCCAGTGTTTATCTGCATGGCAGCAGGGCATTTGGGCGTTGCCAGGAAGGCGTTTTTATGTAGATTCCTCCTCTTTCAGCACTGCATTGTGGTGCAAGCAAAAGAAGCAAATCCTGTCTGGCTTCCTCTCCGGCCTTTATTCACCTCCCGTGTAGCTGTGAGTGTGTGAGCCTGCAGGGCCCCATGGAATTGCCTAGAAGTAGGCTGAATCGCTGCAAGGGCTGAACAGCAGTATCGGGCAGGCTCGGGCAACGCGCGGCCCGTTCGGGTTATCGCTTCTCGGCCTTTTGGCTAAGATCAAGTGTAGTATCTGTTCTTATCAGTTTAATATCTGATACGTCCCCTATCTGGGGACCATATATTAAATGGATTTTTAGAACAGGGAGATGGAAATAGAGCTTGCTCTGTCCACTCCACGCATTGACCTGGTATTGCAGTATTTCCAGGACCGGTGCACCCTTTCCTTATGTGTTGACTAAAAGCAGATTCCAAAAGTGTTTTTTGTCTTTGCTATTGTTTCTGTCTTTCTGAAGGGATCTCCCCTTTTAATCCCATTATTTCAACACCTGTTGGACAATGCATGAGTGATAATGAGCTCATTGATTAAATGCAATTAATGAATAGATTGCCACCTCTTGTTGTGTGTCGTCTGTGTTTCTGTGTTTCCGGCATTTCACATTGGAACACCTCATTCACCTTCCTTGTCTTCTCTCCGCCCTCCCTTTTAGGTAAGTTAAAGAGCTGCACCTGAGCCAGCCACTGATTGATTGATTGATTGATTGATTGATTGATTGATTGATTGATTGATTGATTGATTGATGCAGCACAACAGTCAAATAGTGGAGTGGAGTAGGGGAACAGCAAACAGCCAATAAAGCAGCCCGCCCGCTCGCCTGCCCGCCACAATGGACCTACCTGTGTACACTAGATGGATGTGATGGAATGTACTGTCGTCCCTACATTTCAAGAAGAAGTAAGAATTGCAGTTGCAACAAAGCCTTGCTTGCCTACAAAGAGAGCAGCAATTTGGATTTGTTACTATGTTACCTAGAAGAATAACAAACTGTGCAAGGATGGAGGTTGTAGGAGCAAGGAGAAGTTGTCTGTAAAGTTGGTGGATGCCTATTTTCCATTTTGCAGTCCCTTGTCTCCCTCTTGTGGCCTCCTGGAGGCAACTAGCTGTGCAAAAAAAAGACAGCCTGGCGGCCGGCTGTTGCAGTGTTGCCCTCTCAGGCAACACTGAGTGACTGACTGAGCCTCACCGTCTTATATAAAGTTCAGACGGAACTTTGCACGTGTCATAGTGGAGCCCTCAGGATTCCAGAGCCAGCTTTCTGACATCATAATGGGGCCTCAGAGATAAAAGCCTGGGCCCAGGCAGTGTTGGTCAGTGCTGCTCAGCAGGCAGCACTGGACTGGACTGGATTACAGCTGATACAAGGTGTGAAGGAACAAGGGGTGGCTGTGGGCATGCACTTGCTGCCGCTGCCAGTGTTTATCTGCATGGCAGCAGGGCATTTGGGCGTTGCCAGGAAGGCGTTTTTATGTAGATTCCTCCTCTTTCAGCACTGCATTGTGTGTGCAAGCAAAAGAAGCAAATCCTGTCTGGCTTCCTCTCCGGCCTTTATTCACCTCCCGTGTAGCTGTGAGTGTGTGAGCCTGCAGGGCCCCATGGAATTGCCTAGAAGTAGGCTGAATCGCTGCAAGGGCTGAACAGCAGTATCGGGCAGGCTCGGGCAACGCGCGGCCCGTTCGGGTTATCGCTTCTCGGCCTTTTGGCTAAGATCAAGTGTAGTATCTGTTCTTATCAGTTTAATATCTGATACGTCCCCTATCTGGGGACCATATATTAAATGGATTTTTAGAACAGGGAGATGGAAATAGAGCTTGCTCTGTCCACTCCACGCATTGACCTGGTATTGCAGTATTTCCAGGACCGGTGCACCCTTTCCTTATGTGTTGACTAAAAGCAGATTCCAAAAGTGTTTTTTGTCTTTGCTATTGTTTCTGTCTTTCTGAAGGGATCTCCCCTTTTAATCCCATTATTTCAACACCTGTTGGACAATGCATGAGTGATAATGAGCTCATTGATTAAATGCAATTAATGAATAGATTGCCACCTCTTGTTGTGTGTCGTCTGTGTTGCTGTGTTTCCGGCATTTCACATTGGAACACCTCATTCACCTTCCTTGTCTTCTCTCCGCCCTCCCTTTTAGGTAAGTTAAAGAGCTGCACCTGAGCCAGCCACTGATTGATTGATTGATTGATTGATTGATTGATTGATTGATTGATTGATGCAGCACAACAGTCAAATAGTGGAGTGGAGTAGGGGAACAGCAAACAGCCAATAAAGCAGCCCGCCCGCTCGCCTGCCCGCCACAATGGACCTACCTGTGTACACTAGATGGATGTGATGGAATGTACTGTCGTCCCTACATTTCAAGAAGAAGTAAGAATTGCAGTTGCAACAAAGCCTTGCTTGCCTACAAAGAGAGCAGCAATTTGGATTTGTTACTATGTTACCTAGAAGAATAACAAACTGTGCAAGGATGGAGGTTGTAGGAGCAAGGAGAAGTTGTCTGTAAAGTTGGTGGATGCCTATTTTCCATTTTGCAGTCCCTTGTCTCCCTCTTGTGGCCTCCTGGAGGCAACTAGCTGTGCAAAAAAAAGACAGCCTGGCGGCCGGCTGTTGCAGTGTTGCCCTCTCAGGCAACACTGAGTGACTGACTGAGCCTCACCGTCTTATATAAAGTTCAGACGGAACTTTGCACGTGTCATAGTGGAGCCCTCAGGATTCCAGAGCCAGCTTTCTGACATCATAATGGGGCCTCAGAGATAAAAGCCTGGGCCCAGGCAGTGTTGGTCAGTGCTGCTCAGCAGGCAGCACTGGACTGGACTGGATTACAGCTGATACAAGGTGTGAAGGAACAAGGGGTGGCTGTGGGCATGCACTTGCTGCCGCTGCCAGTGTTTATCTGCATGGCAGCAGGGCATTTGGGCGTTGCCAGGAAGGCGTTTTTATGTAGATTCCTCCTCTTTCAGCACTGCATTGTGGTGCAAGCAAAAGAAGCAAATCCTGTCTGGCTTCCTCTCCGGCCTTTATTCACCTCCCGTGTAGCTGTGAGTGTGTGAGCCTGCAGGGCCCCATGGAATTGCCTAGAAGTAGGCTGAATCGCTGCAAGGGCTGAACAGCAGTATCGGGCAGGCTCGGGCAACGCGCGGCCCGTTCGGGTTATCGCTTCTCGGCCTTTTGGCTAAGATCAAGTGTAGTATCTGTTCTTATCAGTTTAATATCTGATACTTCCCCTATCTGGGGACCATATATTAAATGGATTTTTAGAACAGGGAGATGGAAATAGAGCTTGCTCTGTCCACTCCACGCATTGACCTGGTATTGCAGTATTTCCAGGACCGGTGCACCCTTTCCTTATGTGTTGACTAAAAGCAGATTCCAAAAGTGTTTTTTGTCTTTGCTATTGTTTCTGTCTTTCTGAAGGGATCTCCCCTTTTAATCCCATTATTTCAACACCTGTTGGACAATGCATGAGTGATAATGAGCTCATTGATTAAATGCAATTAATGAATAGATTGCCACCTCTTGTTGTGTGTCGTCTGTGTTTCTGTGTTTCCGGCATTTCACATTGGAACACCTCATTCACCTTCCTTGTCTTCTCTCCGCCCTCCCTTTTAGGTAAGTTAAAGAGCTGCACCTGAGCCAGCCACTGATTGATTGATTGATTGATTGATTGATTGATTGATTGATTGATTGATTGATTGATTGATTGATTGATTGATGCAGCACAACAGTCAAATAGTGGAGTGGAGTAGGGGAACAGCAAACAGCCAATAAAGCAGCCCGCCCGCTCGCCTGCCCGCCACAATGGACCTACCTGTGTACACTAGATGGATGTGATGGAATGTACTGTCGTCCCTACATTTCAAGAAGAAGTAAGAATTGCAGTTGCAACAAAGCCTTGCTTGCCTACAAAGAGAGCAGCAATTTGGATTTGTTACTATGTTACCTAGAAGAATAACAAACTGTGCAAGGATGGAGGTTGTAGGAGCAAGGAGAAGTTGTCTGTAAAGTTGGTGGATGCCTATTTTCCATTTTGCAGTCCCTTGTCTCCCTCTTGTGGCCTCCTGGAGGCAACTAGCTGTGCAAAAAAAAGACAGCCTGGCGGCCGGCTGTTGCAGTGTTGCCCTCTCAGGCAACACTGAGTGACTGACTGAGCCTCACCGTCTTATATAAAGTTCAGACGGAACTTTGCACGTGTCATAGTGGAGCCCTCAGGATTCCAGAGCCAGCTTTCTGACATCATAATGGGGCCTCAGAGATAAAAGCCTGGGCCCAGGCAGTGTTGGTCAGTGCTGCTCAGCAGGCAGCACTGGACTGGACTGGATTACAGCTGATACAAGGTGTGAAGGAACAAGGGGTGGCTGTGGGCATGCACTTGCTGCCGCTGCCAGTGTTTATCTGCATGGCAGCAGGGCATTTGGGCGTTGCCAGGAAGGCGTTTTTATGTAGATTCCTCCTCTTTCAGCACTGCATTGTGGTGCAAGCAAAAGAAGCAAATCCTGTCTGGCTTCCTCTCCGGCCTTTATTCACCTCCCGTGTAGCTGTGAGTGTGTGAGCCTGCAGGGCCCCATGGAATTGCCTAGAAGTAGGCTGAATCGCTGCAAGGGCTGAACAGCAGTATCGGGCAGGCTCGGGCAACGCGCGGCCCGTTCGGGTTATCGCTTCTCGGCCTTTTGGCTAAGATCAAGTGTAGTATCTGTTCTTATCAGTTTAATATCTGATACGTCCCCTATCTGGGGACCATATATTAAATGGATTTTTAGAACAGGGAGATGGAAATAGAGCTTGCTCTGTCCACTCCACGCATTGACCTGGTATTGCAGTATTTCCAGGAGCGGTGCACCCTTTCCTTATGTGTTGACTAAAAGCAGATTCCAAAAGTGTTTTTTTGTCTTTGCTATTGTTTCTGTCTTTCTGAAGGGATCTCCCCTTTTAATCCCATTATTTCAACACCTGTTGGACAATGCATGAGTGATAATGAGCTCATTGATTAAATGCAATTAATGAATAGATTGCCACCTCTTGTTGTGTGTCGTCTGTGTTTCTGTGTTTCCGGCATTTCACATTGGAACACCTCATTCACCTTCCTTGTCTTCTCTCCGCCCTCCCTTTTAGGTAAGTTAAAGAGCTGCACCTGAGCCAGCCACTGATTGATTGATTGATTGATTGATTGATTGATTGATTGATTGATTGATTGATTGATGCAGCACAACAGTCAAATAGTGGAGTGGAGTAGGGGAACAGCAAACAGCCAATAAAGCAGCCCGCCCGCTCGCCTGCCCAACACAATGGACCTACCTGTGTACACTAGATGGATGTGATGGAATGTACTGTCGTCCCTACATTTCAAGAAGAAGTAAGAATTGCAGTTGCAACAAAGCCTTGCTTGCCTACAAAGAGAGCAGCAATTTGGATTTGTTACTATGTTACCTAGAAGAATAACAAACTGTGCAAGGATGGAGGTTGTAGGAGCAAGGAGAAGTTGTCTGTAAAGTTGGTGGATGCCTATTTTCCATTTTGCAGTCCCTTGTCTCCCTCTTGTGGCCTCCTGGAGGCAACTAGCTGTGCAAAAAAAAGACAGCCTGGCGGCCGGCTGTTGCAGTGTTGCCCTCTCAGGCAACACTGAGTGACTGACTGAGCCTCACCGTCTTATATAAAGTTCAGACGGAACTTTGCACGTGTCATAGTGGAGCCCTCAGGATTCCAGAGCCAGCTTTCTGACATCATAATGGGGCCTCAGAGATAAAAGCCTGGGCCCAGGCAGTGTTGGTCAGTGCTGCTCAGCAGGCAGCACTGGACTGGACTGGATTACAGCTGATACAAGGTGTGAAGGAACAAGGGGTGGCTGTGGGCATGCACTTGCTGCCGCTGCCAGTGTTTATCTGCATGGCAGCAGGGCATTTGGGCGTTGCCAGGAAGGCGTTTTTATGTAGATTCCTCCTCTTTCAGCACTGCATTGTGGTGCAAGCAAAAGAAGCAAATCCTGTCTGGCTTCCTCTCCGGCCTTTATTCACCTCCCGTGTAGCTGTGAGTGTGTGAGCCTGCAGGGCCCCATGGAATTGCCTAGAAGTAGGCTGAATCGCTGCAAGGGCTGAACAGCAGTATCGGGCAGGCTCGGGCAACGCGCGGCCCGTTCGGGTTATCGCTTCTCGGCCTTTTGGCTAAGATCAAGTGTAGTATCTGTTCTTATCAGTTTAATATCTGATACGTCCCCTATCTGGGGACCATATATTAAATGGATTTTTAGAACAGGGAGATGGAAATAGAGCTTGCTCTGTCCACTCCACGCATTGACCTGGTATTGCAGTATTTCCAGGAGCGGTGCACCCTTTCCTTATGTGTTGACTAAAAGCAGATTCCAAAAGTGTTTTTTTGTCTTTGCTATTGTTTCTGTCTTTCTGAAGGGATCTCCCCTTTTAATCCCATTATTTCAACACCTGTTGGACAATGCATGAGTGATAATGAGCTCATTGATTAAATGCAATTAATGAATAGATTGCCACCTCTTGTTGTGTGTGGTCTGTGTTTCTGTGTTTCCGGCATTTCACATTGGAACACCTCATTCACCTTCCTTGTCTTCTCTCCGCCCTCCCTTTTAGGTAAGTTAAAGAGCTGCACCTGAGCCAGCCACTTGATTGATTGATTGATTGATTGATTGATTGATTGATTGATTGATGCAGCACAACAGTCAAATAGTGGAGTGGAGTAGGGGAACAGCAAACAGCCAATAAAGCAGCCCGCCCGCTCGCCTGCCCGCCACAATGGACCTACCTGTGTACACTAGATGGATGTGATGGAATGTACTGTCGTCCCTACATTTCAAGAAGAAGTAAGAATTGCAGTTGCAACAAAGCCTTGCTTGCCTACAAAGAGAGCAGCAATTTGGATTTGTTACTATGTTACCTAGAAGAATAACAAACTGTGCAAGGATGGAGGTTGTAGGAGCAAGGAGAAGTTGTCTGTAAAGTTGGTGGATGCCTATTTTCCATTTTGCAGTCCCTTGTCTCCCTCTTGTGGCCTCCTGGAGGCAACTAGCTGTGCAAAAAAAAGACAGCCTGGCGGCCGGCTGTTGCAGTGTTGCCCTCTCAGGCAACACTGAGTGACTGACTGAGCCTCACCGTCTTATATAAAGTTCAGACGGAACTTTGCACGTGTCATAGTGGAGCCCTCAGGATTCCAGAGCCAGCTTTCTGACATCATAATGGGGCCTCAGAGATAAAAGCCTGGGCCCAGGCAGTGTTGGTCAGTGCTGCTCAGCAGGCAGCACTGGACTGGACTGGATTACAGCTGATACAAGGTGTGAAGGAACAAGGGGTGGCTGTGGGCATGCACTTGCTGCCGCTGCCAGTGTTTATCTGCATGGCAGCAGGGCATTTGGGCGTTGCCAGGAAGGCGTTTTTATGTAGATTCCTCCTCTTTCAGCACTGCATTGTGGTGCAAGCAAAAGAAGCAAATCCTGTCTGGCTTCCTCTCCGGCCTTTATTCACCTCCCGTGTAGCTGTGAGTGTGTGAGCCTGCAGGGCCCCATGGAATTGCCTAGAAGTAGGCTGAATCGCTGCAAGGGCTGAACAGCAGTATCGGGCAGGCTCGGGCAACGCGCGGCCCGTTCGGGTTATCGCTTCTCGGCCTTTTGGCTAAGATCAAGTGTAGTATCTGTTCTTATCAGTTTAATATCTGATACGTCCCCTATCTGGGGACCATATATTAAATGGATTTTTAGAACAGGGAGATGGAAATAGAGCTTGCTCTGTCCACTCCACGCATTGACCTGGTATTGCAGTATTTCCAGGAGCGGTGCACCCTTTCCTTATGTGTTGACTAAAAGCAGATTCCAAAAGTGTTTTTTTGTCTTTGCTATTGTTTCTGTCTTTCTGAAGGGATCTCCCCTTTTAATCCCATTATTTCAACACCTGTTGGACAATGCATGAGTGATAATGAGCTCATTGATTAAATGCAATTAATGAATAGATTGCCACCTCTTGTTGTGTGTCGTCTGTGTTTCTGTGTTTCCGGCATTTCACATTGGAACACCTCATTCACCTTCCTTGTCTTCTCTCCGCCCTCCCTTTTAGGTAAGTTAAAGAGCTGCACCTGAGCCAGCCACTTGATTGATTGATTGATTGATTGATTGATTGATTGATTGATGCAGCACAACAGTCAAATAGTGGAGTGGAGTAGGGGAACAGCAAACAGCCAATAAAGCAGCCCGCCCGCTCGCCTGCCCGCCACAATGGACCTACCTGTGTACACTAGATGGATGTGATGGAATGTACTGTCGTCCCTACATTTCAAGAAGAAGTAAGAATTGCAGTTGCAACAAAGCCTTGCTTGCCTACAAAGAGAGCAGCAATTTGGATTTGTTACTATGTTACCTAGAAGAATAACAAACTGTGCAAGGATGGAGGTTGTAGGAGCAAGGAGAAGTTGTCTGTAAAGTTGGTGGATGCCTATTTTCCATTTTGCAGTCCCTTGTCTCCCTCTTGTGGCCTCCTGGAGGCAACTAGCTGTGCAAAAAAAAGACAGCCTGGCGGCCGGCTGTTGCAGTGTTGCCCTCTCAGGCAACACTGAGTGACTGACTGAGCCTCACCGTCTTATATAAAGTTCAGACGGAACTTTGCACGTGTCATAGTGGAGCCCTCAGGATTCCAGAGCCAGCTTTCTGACATCATAATGGGGCCTCAGAGATAAAAGCCTGGGCCCAGGCAGTGTTGGTCAGTGCTGCTCAGCAGGCAGCACTGGACTGGACTGGATTACAGCTGATACAAGGTGTGAAGGAACAAGGGGTGGCTGTGGGCATGCACTTGCTGCCGCTGCCAGTGTTTATCTGCATGGCAGCAGGGCATTTGGGCGTTGCCAGGAAGGCGTTTTTATGTAGATTCCTCCTCTTTCAGCACTGCATTGTGGTGCAAGCAAAAGAAGCAAATCCTGTCTGGCTTCCTCTCCGGCCTTTATTCACCTCCCGTGTAGCTGTGAGTGTGTGAGCCTGCAGGGCCCCATGGAATTGCCTAGAAGTAGGCTGAATCGCTGCAAGGGCTGAACAGCAGTATCGGGCAGGCTCGGGCAACGCGCGGCCCGTTCGGGTTATCGCTTCTCGGCCTTTTGGCTAAGATCAAGTGTAGTATCTGTTCTTATCAGTTTAATATCTGATACGTCCCCTATCTGGGGACCATATATTAAATGGATTTTTAGAACAGGGAGATGGAAATAGAGCTTGCTCTGTCCACTCCACGCATTGACCTGGTATTGCAGTATTTCCAGGAGCGGTGCACCCTTTCCTTATGTGTTGACTAAAAGCAGATTCCAAAAGTGTTTTTTTGTCTTTGCTATTGTTTCTGTCTTTCTGAAGGGATCTCCCCTTTTAATCCCATTATTTCAACACCTGTTGGACAATGCATGAGTGATAATGAGCTCATTGATTAAATGCAATTAATGAATAGATTGCCACCTCTTGTTGTGTGTCGTCTGTGTTTCTGTGTTTCCGGCATTTCACATTGGAACACCTCATTCACCTTCCTTGTCTTCTCTCCGCCCTCCCTTTTAGGTAAGTTAAAGAGCTGCACCTGAGCCAGCCACTGATTGATTGATTGATTGATTGATTGATTGATTGATTGATTGATTGATTGATGCAGCACAACAGTCAAATAGTGGAGTGGAGTAGGGGAACAGCAAACAGCCAATAAAGCAGCCCGCCCGCTCGCCTGCCCGCCACAATGGACCTACCTGTGTACACTAGATGGATGTGATGGAATGTACTGTCGTCCCTACATTTCAAGAAGAAGTAAGAATTGCAGTTGCAACAAAGCCTTGCTTGCCTACAAAGAGAGCAGCAATTTGGATTTGTTACTATGTTACCTAGAAGAATAACAAACTGTGCAAGGATGGAGGTTGTAGGAGCAAGGAGAAGTTGTCTGTAAAGTTGGTGGATGCCTATTTTCCATTTTGCAGTCCCTTGTCTCCCTCTTGTGGCCTCCTGGAGGCAACTAGCTGTGCAAAAAAAAGACAGCCTGGCGGCCGGCTGTTGCAGTGTTGCCCTCTCAGGCAACACTGAGTGACTGACTGAGCCTCACCGTCTTATATAAAGTTCAGACGGAACTTTGCACGTGTCATAGTGGAGCCCTCAGGATTCCAGAGCCAGCTTTCTGACATCATAATGGGGCCTCAGAGATAAAAGCCTGGGCCCAGGCAGTGTTGGTCAGTGCTGCTCAGCAGGCAGCACTGGACTGGACTGGATTACAGCTGATACAAGGTGTGAAGGAACAAGGGGTGGCTGTGGGCATGCACTTGCTGCCGCTGCCAGTGTTTATCTGCATGGCAGCAGGGCATTTGGGCGTTGCCAGGAAGGCGTTTTTATGTAGATTCCTCCTCTTTCAGCACTGCATTGTGGTGCAAGCAAAAGAAGCAAATCCTGTCTGGCTTCCTCTCCGGCCTTTATTCACCTCCCGTGTAGCTGTGAGTGTGTGAGCCTGCAGGGCCCCATGGAATTGCCTAGAAGTAGGCTGAATCGCTGCAAGGGCTGAACAGCAGTATCGGGCAGGCTCGGGCAACGCGCGGCCCGTTCGGGTTATCGCTTCTCGGCCTTTTGGCTAAGATCAAGTGTAGTATCTGTTCTTATCAGTTTAATATCTGATACGTCCCCTATCTGGGGACCATATATTAAATGGATTTTTAGAACAGGGAGATGGAAATAGAGCTTGCTCTGTCCACTCCACGCATTGACCTGGTATTGCAGTATTTCCAGGACCGGTGCACCCTTTCCTTATGTGTTGACTAAAAGCAGATTCCAAAAGTGTTTTTTGTCTTTGCTATTGTTTCTGTCTTTCTGAAGGGATCTCCCCTTTTAATCCCATTATTTCAACACCTGTTGGACAATGCATGAGTGATAATGAGCTCATTGATTAAATGCAATTAATGAATAGATTGCCACCTCTTGTTGTGTGTCGTCTGTGTTTCTGTGTTTCCGGCATTTCACATTGGAACACCTCATTCACCTTCCTTGTCTTCTCTCCGCCCTCCCTTTTAGGTAAGTTAAAGAGCTGCACCTGAGCCAGCCACTGATTGATTGATTGATTGATTGATTGATTGATTGATTGATTGATTGATTGATTGATTGATTGATTGATGCAGCACAACAGTCAAATAGTGGAGTGGAGTAGGGGAACAGCAAACAGCCAATAAAGCAGCCCGCCCGCTCGCCTGCCCGCCACAATGGACCTACCTGTGTACACTAGATGGATGTGATGGAATGTACTGTCGTCCCTACATTTCAAGAAGAAGTAAGAATTGCAGTTGCAACAAAGCCTTGCTTGCCTACAAAGAGAGCAGCAATTTGGATTTGTTACTATGTTACCTAGAAGAATAACAAACTGTGCAAGGATGGAGGTTGTAGGAGCAAGGAGAAGTTGTCTGTAAAGTTGGTGGATGCCTATTTTCCATTTTGCAGTCCCTTGTCTCCCTCTTGTGGCCTCCTGGAGGCAACTAGCTGTGCAAAAAAAAGACAGCCTGGCGGCCGGCTGTTGCAGTGTTGCCCTCTCAGGCAACACTGAGTGACTGACTGAGCCTCACCGTCTTATATAAAGTTCAGACGGAACTTTGCACGTGTCATAGTGGAGCCCTCAGGATTCCAGAGCCAGCTTTCTGACATCATAATGGGGCCTCAGAGATAAAAGCCTGGGCCCAGGCAGTGTTGGTCAGTGCTGCTCAGCAGGCAGCACTGGACTGGACTGGATTACAGCTGATACAAGGTGTGAAGGAACAAGGGGTGGCTGTGGGCATGCACTTGCTGCCGCTGCCAGTGTTTATCTGCATGGCAGCAGGGCATTTGGGCGTTGCCAGGAAGGCGTTTTTATGTAGATTCCTCCTCTTTCAGCACTGCATTGTGGTGCAAGCAAAAGAAGCAAATCCTGTCTGGCTTCCTCTCCGGCCTTTATTCACCTCCCGTGTAGCTGTGAGTGTGTGAGCCTGCAGGGCCCCATGGAATTGCCTAGAAGTAGGCTGAATCGCTGCAAGGGCTGAACAGCAGTATCGGGCAGGCTCGGGCAACGCGCGGCCCGTTCGGGTTATCGCTTCTCGGCCTTTTGGCTAAGATCAAGTGTAGTATCTGTTCTTATCAGTTTAATATCTGATACGTCCCCTATCTGGGGACCATATATTAAATGGATTTTTAGAACAGGGAGATGGAAATAGAGCTTGCTCTGTCCACTCCACGCATTGACCTGGTATTGCAGTATTTCCAGGACCGGTGCACCCTTTCCTTATGTGTTGACTAAAAGCAGATTCCAAAAGTGTTTTTTGTCTTTGCTATTGTTTCTGTCTTTCTGAAGGGATCTCCCCTTTTAATCCCATTATTTCAACACCTGTTGGACAATGCATGAGTGATAATGAGCTCATTGATTAAATGCAATTAATGAATAGATTGCCACCTCTTGTTGTGTGTCGTCTGTGTTTCTGTGTTTCCGGCATTTCACATTGGAACACCTCATTCACCTTCCTTGTCTTCTCTCCGCCCTCCCTTTTAGGTAAGTTAAAGAGCTGCACCTGAGCCAGCCACTGATTGATTGATTGATTGATTGATTGATTGATTGATTGATTGATTGATTGATGCAGCACAACAGTCAAATAGTGGAGTGGAGTAGGGGAACAGCAAACAGCCAATAAAGCAGCCCGCCCGCTCGCCTGCCCGCCACAATGGACCTACCTGTGTACACTAGATGGATGTGATGGAATGTACTGTCGTCCCTACATTTCAAGAAGAAGTAAGAATTGCAGTTGCAACAAAGCCTTGCTTGCCTACAAAGAGAGCAGCAATTTGGATTTGTTACTATGTTACCTAGAAGAATAACAAACTGTGCAAGGATGGAGGTTGTAGGAGCAAGGAGAAGTTGTCTGTAAAGTTGGTGGATGCCTATTTTCCATTTTGCAGTCCCTTGTCTCCCTCTTGTGGCCTCCTGGAGGCAACTAGCTGTGCAAAAAAAAGACAGCCTGGCGGCCGGCTGTTGCAGTGTTGCCCTCTCAGGCAACACTGAGTGACTGACTGAGCCTCACCGTCTTATATAAAGTTCAGACGGAACTTTGCACGTGTCATAGTGGAGCCCTCAGGATTCCAGAGCCAGCTTTCTGACATCATAATGGGGCCTCAGAGATAAAAGCCTGGGCCCAGGCAGTGTTGGTCAGTGCTGCTCAGCAGGCAGCACTGGACTGGACTGGATTACAGCTGATACAAGGTGTGAAGGAACAAGGGGTGGCTGTGGGCATGCACTTGCTGCCGCTGCCAGTGTTTATCTGCATGGCAGCAGGGCATTTGGGCATTGCCAGGAAGGCGTTTTTATGTAGATTCCTCCTCTTTCAGCACTGCATTGTGGTGCAAGCAAAAGAAGCAAATCCTGTCTGGCTTCCTCTCCGGCCTTTATTCACCTCCCGTGTAGCTGTGAGTGTGTGAGCCTGCAGGGCCCCATGGAATTGCCTAGAAGTAGGCTGAATCGCTGCAAGGGCTGAACAGCAGTATCGGGCAGGCTCGGGCAACGCGCGGCCCGTTCGGGTTATCGCTTCTCGGCCTTTTGGCTAAGATCAAGTGTAGTATCTGTTCTTATCAGTTTAATATCTGATACGTCCCCTATCTGGGGACCATATATTAAATGGATTTTTAGAACAGGGAGATGGAAATAGAGCTTGCTCTGTCCACTCCACGCATTGACCTGGTATTGCAGTATTTCCAGGACCGGTGCACCCTTTCCTTATGTGTTGACTAAAAGCAGATTCCAAAAGTGTTTTTTGTCTTTGCTATTGTTTCTGTCTTTCTGAAGGGATCTCCCCTTTTAATCCCATTATTTCAACACCTGTTGGACAATGCATGAGTGATAATGAGCTCATTGATTAAATGCAATTAATGAATAGATTGCCACCTCTTGTTGTGTGTCGTCTGTGTTTCTGTGTTTCCGGCATTTCACATTGGAACACCTCATTCACCTTCCTTGTCTTCTCTCCGCCCTCCCTTTTAGGTAAGTTAAAGAGCTGCACCTGAGCCAACCACTGATTGATTGATTGATTGATTGATTGATTGATTGATTGATTGATTGATTGATTGATGCAGCACAACAGTCAAATAGTGGAGTGGAGTAGGGGAACAGCAAACAGCCAATAAAGCAGCCCGCCCGCTCGCCTGCCCGCCACAATGGACCTACCTGTGTACACTAGATGGATGTGATGGAATGTACTGTCGTCCCTACATTTCAAGAAGAAGTAAGAATTGCAGTTGCAACAAAGCCTTGCTTGCCTACAAAGAGAGCAGCAATTTGGATTTGTTACTATGTTACCTAGAAGAATAACAAACTGTGCAAGGATGGAGGTTGTAGGAGCAAGGAGAAGTTGTCTGTAAAGTTGGTGGATGCCTATTTTCCATTTTGCAGTCCCTTGTCTCCCTCTTGTGGCCTCCTGGAGGCAACTAGCTGTGCAAAAAAAAGACAGCCTGGCGGCCGGCTGTTGCAGTGTTGCCCTCTCAGGCAACACTGAGTGACTGACTGAGCCTCACCGTCTTATATAAAGTTCAGACGGAACTTTGCACGTGTCATAGTGGAGCCCTCAGGATTCCAGAGCCAGCTTTCTGACATCATAATGGGGCCTCAGAGATAAAAGCCTGGGCCCAGGCAGTGTTGGTCAGTGCTGCTCAGCAGGCAGCACTGGACTGGACTGGATTACAGCTGATACAAGGTGTGAAGGAACAAGGGGTGGCTGTGGGCATGCACTTGCTGCCGCTGCCAGTGTTTATCTGCATGGCAGCAGGGCATTTGGGCGTTGCCAGGAAGGCGTTTTTATGTAGATTCCTCCTCTTTCAGCACTGCATTGTGGTGCAAGCAAAAGAAGCAAATCCTGTCTGGCTTCCTCTCCGGCCTTTATTCACCTCCCGTGTAGCTGTGAGTGTGTGAGCCTGCAGGGCCCCATGGAATTGCCTAGAAGTAGGCTGAATCGCTGCAAGGGCTGAACAGCAGTATCGGGCAGGCTCGGGCAACGCGCGGCCCGTTCGGGTTATCGCTTCTCGGCCTTTTGGCTAAGATCAAGTGTAGTATCTGTTCTTATCAGTTTAATATCTGATACGTCCCCTATCTGGGGACCATATATTAAATGGATTTTTAGAACAGGGAGATGGAAATAGAGCTTGCTCTGTCCACTCCACGCATTGACCTGGTATTGCAGTATTTCCAGGACCGGTGCACCCTTTCCTTATGTGTTGACTAAAAGCAGATTCCAAAAGTGTTTTTTGTCTTTGCTATTGTTTCTGTCTTTCTGAAGGGATCTCCCCTTTTAATCCCATTATTTCAACACCTGTTGGACAATGCATGAGTGATAATGAGCTCATTGATTAAATGCAATTAATGAATAGATTGCCACCTCTTGTTGTGTGTCGTCTGTGTTTCTGTGTTTCCGGCATTTCACATTGGAACACCTCATTCACCTTCCTTGTCTTCTCTCCGCCCTCCCTTTTAGGTAAGTTAAAGAGCTGCACCTGAGCCAGCCACTGATTGATTGATTGATTGATTGATTGATTGATTGATTGATTGATTGATTGATTGATTGATTGATGCAGCACAACAGTCAAATAGTGGAGTGGAGTAGGGGAACAGCAAACAGCCAATAAAGCAGCCCGCCCGCTCGCCTGCCCGCCACAATGGACCTACCTGTGTACACTAGATGGATGTGATGGAATGTACTGTCGTCCCTACATTTCAAGAAGAAGTAAGAATTGCAGTTGCAACAAAGCCTTGCTTGCCTACAAAGAGAGCAGCAATTTGGATTTGTTACTATGTTACCTAGAAGAATAACAAACTGTGCAAGGATGGAGGTTGTAGGAGCAAGGAGAAGTTGTCTGTAAAGTTGGTGGATGCCTATTTTCCATTTTGCAGTCCCTTGTCTCCCTCTTGTGGCCTCCTGGAGGCAACTAGCTGTGCAAAAAAAAGACAGCCTGGCGGCCGGCTGTTGCAGTGTTGCCCTCTCAGGCAACACTGAGTGACTGACTGAGCCTCACCGTCTTATATAAAGTTCAGACGGAACTTTGCACGTGTCATAGTGGAGCCCTCAGGATTCCAGAGCCAGCTTTCTGACATCATAATGGGGCCTCAGAGATAAAAGCCTGGGCCCAGGCAGTGTTGGTCAGTGCTGCTCAGCAGGCAGCACTGGACTGGACTGGATTACAGCTGATACAAGGTGTGAAGGAACAAGGGGTGGCTGTGGGCATGCACTTGCTGCCGCTGCCAGTGTTTATCTGCATGGCAGCAGGGCATTTGGGCGTTGCCAGGAAGGCGTTTTTATGTAGATTCCTCCTCTTTCAGCACTGCATTGTGGTGCAAGCAAAAGAAGCAAATCCTGTCTGGCTTCCTCTCCGGCCTTTATTCACCTCCCGTGTAGCTGTGAGTGTGTGAGCCTGCAGGGCCCCATGGAATTGCCTAGAAGTAGGCTGAATCGCTGCAAGGGCTGAACAGCAGTATCGGGCAGGCTCGGGCAACGCGCGGCCCGTTCGGGTTATCGCTTCTCGGCCTTTTGGCTAAGATCAAGTGTAGTATCTGTTCTTATCAGTTTAATATCTGATACGTCCCCTATCTGGGGACCATATATTAAATGGATTTTTAGAACAGGGAGATGGAAATAGAGCTTGCTCTGTCCACTCCACGCATTGACCTGGTATTGCAGTATTTCCAGGACCGGTGCACCCTTTCCTTATGTGTTGACTAAAAGCAGATTCCAAAAGTGTTTTTTGTCTTTGCTATTGTTTCTGTCTTTCTGAAGGGATCTCCCCTTTTAATCCCATTATTTCAACACCTGTTGGACAATGCATGAGTGATAATGAGCTCATTGATTAAATGCAATTAACCCCTTAGTGACTAAGCCTGTTTTGGCCTTCAGGACCAGCCCCATTTTTGCCAATCTGACATGTGTCACTTTATGTGGTAATAACTCCAGAATGCTTTTACCTATCCAAGCGATTCTGGGATTGTTTTCTCGTGACATATTGTACTTTATGATACTGAAAAAATTTTGTCATTAAATTCAATATTTATTTGTAAGAAACGCCAAGATTTAGAGAAAATTAGCAAAAATTAGCATTTTTCTAAATTTTAATGTATTTACTTGTAAAACAGATAGTAATACCACACAAAATACATACTAGTTTATATTTCCCATATGTCTACTTTATGTTTGCGTCGTTTTTTGAACATTCTTTTATTTTTCTAGGACGTTACAAGGCTTAGAACTTTAGCAGCAATTTCTCATATTTTCAAGAAAATTTCAAAAGGCTATTTTTTCAGGGACCAGTTCAGTTCTGAAATGGCTTTGAGGGCCTTATATATTAGAAAGTCACCATAAATCACCCCATTTTGAAAACTGCACCCATCAAAGTATTCAAAACAGCATTCACAAAGTATTTTAGCCCTTTAGGCGTTTCACAGGAATTAAAGCAAAGTAGAGGTGAAATTTACAAATTTTATTTTTTTTCTTCAAAAATTCATTTGTAATAAATTTTTTCTGTACCACAGAAGGTTTTACCCAAGAAATGCAACTCAAGATTTATTGCCCAGATTCTGCAGTTTTTAGAAATACCCCACATGTGGCCCTAGCGCGGTCATGGACTGAAACACAGGCCTCCGAAGCAAAGGAGCACCTAGTGGATTTTGGGCCTCTATTTTATTAGAATATATTTTAGGTACCATGTCAGGTGTGAGGAGGCCTTGTGCTGCCAAAACAGTGGAAACACCCCAAAAGTGACCCCATTTTGGAAACTATACCCCTCAAGGAATTTATCTATGGGTATAGTTAGCATTTTGAACCCACAGTTTTTTTGCTAAATTTATTTGAATTAGTATGTGAAGGTGAAAATCTACTTTTTTTGTGAAAAAATTAGGAAATTTTAAATTTTTACAAGGAATAAAGTAGAAAAAACACCCCAACATATGTAAAGCAATGTCTTCCGATTATAGCAATACCCCATATGTGGTAATAAATTGCTGTTTGGACCCACAGCAGGCCTCAGAAGAGAAGGAGCACCATTTGGATTTTGGATTTCTGATTTTGCTGGAATAGTTTTCAGTGCCGTGTCGCGTTTGCAATGCACTGGAGGGAAGAAAACCGTGGAAACCCCCCAATAGTTACCCCATTTTGGAAACGATACCCCTCAAGGTATTTATCTATGGGTATAGTTAGCATTTTGAACCCACAGTTTTTTTGCTAAATTTATTTGAATTAGTATGTGAAGATGAAAATCTACTTTTTTTCTGAAAAAAGGTAGCCATTTTTAATTTTTACAAGGAATAAAGGAGAAAAAGCGCCCCAACATTTGTAAAACAATTTCTCCTGATTACGTAAATACCCCATATGTGGTAATAAACTACTGTTTGGACCCACACCGGGGCTTAGAAGGGAAGGAGCGCTATTTGGCTTTTGGAGCTCAAATTTAGCTGGAATGTTTTTGGGTGTCATGTCGAATTTGCCCCTGAGAGACTGAAACAGTGGAAGCCCCCCAAAAGTAACCCCATTTGGGAAACTACACCACTTAAGGAATCTATCTAGGGGTATAGTGAGCATTTAGGCCCCACACGTCTTTTGCAGAATTTATTAGAATTAGGCCGTGAAAATTAATATCAACATTATTTCCACTAAAATGTTGAATTTTTTCAATTTCACAAAGGATAAACGAGAAAATGCACCCCAACGTTTGTAAAGCAATTTCTCCCGAGTACGGCAATACCCCACATGTGGTCATAAATGTTTTTTTCATTAGAAAGTAATTAACCCTTTACGAACTGATTCATGTTTTGCTTTTTCGTTTTTCCTCTCCGCTTTCCAAGAGCCACTACTTTTTTATTTTTCTGTCAATAGAGCGGTGTGGGGGCTTATTTTTTGCGGGACGAGTTGTCGTTTTTATTGGTACCATTTTTTGGTACGATGCCATATCGGTGGACATAAACGGCTGTTTGGGCACGCTGTAGGGCTCAGAAGGGAGGGACGCCATTTGGCTTTTGGAGCGTATATTTTGCTTGGTAGTAGCTCTGGCGTTTTGCTGGTATTTCAGTTTATAATGTGGGGGCACATGTAGGCTGGGCAGAGTACATCAGGGGCATAATAAGAGGGTATAATAATGGGGTAAATAAATAATAATCCACAGATATGTGGCCGGTGTCGCACTGATAAATGGTGCCCGATCTTATCCACTTTTGGAACACTCTGCACATTTTGCATCGCCATAATCTGGGAGCCGGAACTTTTTTTATTTTTTCACCACCGGAGCCGTGTGAGGGCTTATTTGTTGCGGGAAAATCTGTAATTTTCATTGGTACCATTTTGGGGTACATGCGATTTTGTTGATCACTTTTTATTCAATTTTTCGGCAAGCAAGGTGACCAAAAACCATCAATTCTGACAATGATTTTTATTTATTTTTGACAGCGTTTACCCTGGGCTATAAATGACTATTATACTTTATTCTGCGGGTCGGTACGATTACGGCGATACCATTTGTATATACGTTTTTTTATGTTTTGCAGCGTTTGCGCAATAAAATAACTTATTTAGAAAATAATGTCTTTTCTGTGTCACCATATTCTGAGAGCCATAACTTTTTTATTTTTCAGTCAAAAAAGCTGTGTAAGGGCTTGTTTTTTGCGGGACGGGTTGTAGTTTGTATCGGTACAATTTTGGCGTACATGCGACTTTTTGATCACTTTTTATTACATATTTTGTGAGGGGTGGTGACCAAAAAATAGTGATTCTGGCATTGTTTTTCGTTTATTTTTTTCGCGGCGTTCACTGTGCGGGAAAAATAATATTATAGTTTTATAGTTGGGGTCGTTACGAACGCGGTGATACCAAATATGTGTACTTTTTTTTTACGTGCTCATTTTTTTTCCTATAATGAAAGACTTATTATAGGAAAAAAAGCAGTTCTTGTTTATATCACTTCTAACTTTTATTTTTACACTTTTTTTAAAACATTTTTATTCTTTTTTTTACTTTTTTCACTTGTCCCACTAGGGGACACTTAGACTTGCAGCTCTGATCGCTGCTGGAATACATTACACTACACACGTAGTGTAATGCATTTCAACTGTCATTGTGACGTGACAGTCACACTGACAGGAAGCCTACGACGTCCACCCTCGGGGTGGTCCTCATAGGCTTCTGTACATGGCAACCCGGAAGCCATTGTCTGGCGTCCGGTTGCCATGGGTACCATCGCCAGCCCCCGTGATTTCACATGGGGGCTGCCGATCGGCACTAAAGACCTTAATTGTGGCGTTCAAAATCGAGCGCCGCAATTAAGGGGTTAACTGCCGATATCAGCGGCGACAGGCCGCTGATCGGCAACGGGGAGAGCAGGGCTGACACCCTGCACAGTTAACCGCCGCTGCGGTGTAGCGCCGCGCGGCGGTTAACTGTCAAAGCAATGACGTAACTGTACGTCAAGGTGCGCGAACTTACTGCTCACCATGACGTACAGTTACGTCATGGTGCGTTAAGGGGTTAATGAATAGATTGCCACCTCTTGTTGTGTGTCGTCTGTGTTTCTGTGTTTCCGGCATTTCACATTGGAACACCTCATTCACCTTCCTTGTCTTCTCTCCGCCCTCCCTTTTAGGTAAGTTAAAGAGCTGCACCTGAGCCAGCCACTGATTGATTGATTGATTGATTGATTGATTGATTGATTGATTGATTGATTGATTGATGCAGCACAACAGTCAAATAGTGGAGTGGAGTAGGGGAACAGCAAACAGCCAATAAAGCAGCCCGCCCGCTCGCCTGCCCGCCACAATGGACCTACCTGTGTACACTAGATGGATGTGATGGAATGTACTGTCGTCCCTACATTTCAAGAAGAAGTAAGAATTGCAGTTGCAACAAAGCCTTGCTTGCCTACAAAGAGAGCAGCAATTTGGATTTGTTACTATGTTACCTAGAAGAATAACAAACTGTGCAAGGATGGAGGTTGTAGGAGCAAGGAGAAGTTGTCTGTAAAGTTGGTGGATGCCTATTTTCCATTTTGCAGTCCCTTGTCTCCCTCTTGTGGCCTCCTGGAGGCAACTAGCTGTGCAAAAAAAAGACAGCCTGGCGGCCGGCTGTTGCAGTGTTGCCCTCTCAGGCAACACTGAGTGACTGACTGAGCCTCACCGTCTTATATAAAGTTCAGACGGAACTTTGCACGTGTCATAGTGGAGCCCTCAGGATTCCAGAGCCAGCTTTCTGACATCATAATGGGGCCTCAGAGATAAAAGCCTGGGCCCAGGCAGTGTTGGTCAGTGCTGCTCAACAGGCAGCACTGGACTGGACTGGATTACAGCTGATACAAGGTGTGAAGGAACAAGGGGTGGCTGTGGGCATGCACTTGCTGCCGCTGCCAGTGTTTATCTGCATGGCAGCAGGGCATTTGGGCGTTGCCAGGAAGGCGTTTTTATGTAGATTCCTCCTCTTTCAGCACTGCATTGTGGTGCAAGCAAAAGAAGCAAATCCTGTCTGGCTTCCTCTCCGGCCTTTATTCACCTCCCGTGTAGCTGTGAGTGTGTGAGCCTGCAGGGCCCCATGGAATTGCCTAGAAGTAGGCTGAATCGCTGCAAGGGCTGAACAGCAGTATCGGGCAGGCTCGGGCAACGCGCGGCCCGTTCGGGTTATCGCTTCTCGGCCTTTTGGCTAAGATCAAGTGTAGTATCTGTTCTTATCAGTTTAATATCTGATACGTCCCCTATCTGGGGACCATATATTAAATGGATTTTTAGAACAGGGAGATGGAAATAGAGCTTGCTCTGTCCACTCCACGCATTGACCTGGTATTGCAGTATTTCCAGGACCGGTGCACCCTTTCCTTATGTGTTGACTAAAAGCAGATTCCAAAAGTGTTTTTTGTCTTTGCTATTGTTTCTGTCTTTCTGAAGGGATCTCCCCTTTTAATCCCATTATTTCAACACCTGTTGGACAATGCATGAGTGATAATGAGCTCATTGATTAAATGCAATTAATGAATAGATTGCCACCTCTTGTTGTGTGTCGTCTGTGTTTCTGTGTTTCCGGCATTTCACATTGGAACACCTCATTCACCTTCCTTGTCTTCTCTCCACCCTCCCTTTTAGGTAAGTTAAAGAGCTGCACCTGAGCCAGCCACTGATTGATTGATTGATTGATTGATTGATTGATTGATTGATTGATTGATTGATTGATGCAGCACAACAGTCAAATAGTGGAGTGGAGTAGGGGAACAGCAAACAGCCAATAAAGCAGCCCGCCCGCTCGCCTGCCCGCCACAATGGACCTACCTGTGTACACTAGATGGATGTGATGGAATGTACTGTCGTCCCTACATTTCAAGAAGAAGTAAGAATTGCAGTTGCAACAAAGCCTTGCTTGCCTACAAAGAGAGCAGCAATTTGGATTTGTTACTATGTTACCTAGAAGAATAACAAACTGTGCAAGGATGGAGGTTGTAGGAGCAAGGAGAAGTTGTCTGTAAAGTTGGTGGATGCCTATTTTCCATTTTGCAGTCCCTTGTCTCCCTCTTGTGGCCTCCTGGAGGCAACTAGCTGTGCAAAAAAAAGACAGCCTGGCGGCCGGCTGTTGCAGTGTTGCCCTCTCAGGCAACACTGAGTGACTGACTGAGCCTCACCGTCTTATATAAAGTTCAGACGGAACTTTGCACGTGTCATAGTGGAGCCCTCAGGATTCCAGAGCCAGCTTTCTGACATCATAATGGGGCCTCAGAGATAAAAGCCTGGGCCCAGGCAGTGTTGGTCAGTGCTGCTCAGCAGGCAGCACTGGACTGGACTGGATTACAGCTGATACAAGGTGTGAAGGAACAAGGGGTGGCTGTGGGCATGCACTTGCTGCCGCTGCCAGTGTTTATCTGCATGGCAGCAGGGCATTTGGGCGTTGCCAGGAAGGCGTTTTTATGTAGATTCCTCCTCTTTCAGCACTGCATTGTGGTGCAAGCAAAAGAAGCAAATCCTGTCTGGCTTCCTCTCCGGCCTTTATTCACCTCCCGTGTAGCTGTGAGTGTGTGAGCCTGCAGGGCCCCATGGAATTGCCTAGAAGTAGGCTGAATCGCTGCAAGGGCTGAACAGCAGTATCGGGCAGGCTCGGGCAACGCGCGGCCCGTTCGGGTTATCGCTTCTCGGCCTTTTGGCTAAGATCAAGTGTAGTATCTGTTCTTATCAGTTTAATATCTGATACGTCCCCTATCTGGGGACCATATATTAAATGGATTTTTAGAACAGGGAGATGGAAATAGAGCTTGCTCTGTCCACTCCACGCATTGACCTGGTATTGCAGTATTTCCAGGACCGGTGCACCCTTTCCTTATGTGTTGACTAAAAGCAGATTCCAAAAGTGCTTTTTGTCTTTGCTATTGTTTCTGTCTTTCTGAAGGGATCTCCCCTTTTAATCCCATTATTTCAACACCTGTTGGACAATGCATGAGTGATAATGAGCTCATTGATTAAATGCAATTAATGAATAGATTGCCACCTCTTGTTGTGTGTCGTCTGTGTTTCTGTGTTTCCGGCATTTCACATTGGAACACCTCATTCACCTTCCTTGTCTTCTCTCCGCCCTCCCTTTTAGGTAAGTTAAAGAGCTGCACCTGAGCCAGCCACTGATTGATTGATTGATTGATTGATTGATTGATTGATTGATTGATTGATTGATTGATTGATTGATTGATTGATTGATGCAGCACAACAGTCAAATAGTGGAGTGGAGTAGGGGAACAGCAAACAGCCAATAAAGCAGCCCGCCCGCTCGCCTGCCCGCCACAATGGACCTACCTGTGTACACTAGATGGATGTGATGGAATGTACTGTCGTCCCTACATTTCAAGAAGAAGTAAGAATTGCAGTTGCAACAAAGCCTTGCTTGCCTACAAAGAGAGCAGCAATTTGGATTTGTTACTATGTTACCTAGAAGAATAACAAACTGTGCAAGGATGGAGGTTGTAGGAGCAAGGAGAAGTTGTCTGTAAAGTTGGTGGATGCCTATTTTCCATTTTGCAGTCCCTTGTCTCCCTCTTGTGGCCTCCTGGAGGCAACTAGCTGTGCAAAAAAAAGACAGCCTGGCGGCCGGCTGTTGCAGTGTTGCCCTCTCAGGCAACACTGAGTGACTGACTGAGCCTCACCGTCTTATATAAAGTTCAGACGGAACTTTGCACGTGTCATAGTGGAGCCCTCAGGATTCCAGAGCCAGCTTTCTGACATCATAATGGGGCCTCAGAGATAAAAGCCTGGGCCCAGGCAGTGTTGGTCAGTGCTGCTCAGCAGGCAGCACTGGACTGGACTGGATTACAGCTGATACAAGGTGTGAAGGAACAAGGGGTGGCTGTGGGCATGCACTTGCTGCCGCTGCCAGTGTTTATCTGCATGGCAGCAGGGCATTTGGGCGTTGCCAGGAAGGCGTTTTTATGTAGATTCCTCCTCTTTCAGCACTGTATTGTGGTGCAAGCAAAAGAAGCAAATCCTGTCTGGCTTCCTCTCCGGCCTTTATTCACCTCCCGTGTAGCTGTGAGTGTGTGAGCCTGCAGGGCCCCATGGAATTGCCTAGAAGTAGGCTGAATCGCTGCAAGGGCTGAACAGCAGTATCGGGCAGGCTCGGGCAACGCGCGGCCCGTTCGGGTTATCGCTTCTCGGCCTTTTGGCTAAGATCAAGTGTAGTATCTGTTCTTATCAGTTTAATATCTGATACGTCCCCTATCTGGGGACCATATATTAAATGGATTTTTAGAACAGGGAGATGGAAATAGAGCTTGCTCTGTCCACTCCACGCATTGACCTGGTATTGCAGTATTTCCAGGAGCGGTGCACCCTTTCCTTATGTGTTGACTAAAAGCAGATTCCAAAAGTGTTTTTTTGTCTTTGCTATTGTTTCTGTCTTTCTGAAGGGATCTCCCCTTTTAATCCCATTATTTCAACACCTGTTGGACAATGCATGAGTGATAATGAGCTCATTGATTAAATGCAATTAATGAATAGATTGCCACCTCTTGTTGTGTGTCGTCTGTGTTTCTGTGTTTCCGGCATTTCACATTGGAACACCTCATTCACCTTCCTTGTCTTCTCTCCGCCCTCCCTTTTAGGTAAGTTAAAGAGCTGCACCTGAGCCAGCCACTGATTGATTGATTGATTGATTGATTGATTGATTGATTGATTGATTGATTGATTGATTGATTGATGCAGCACAACAGTCAAATAGTGGAGTGGAGTAGGGGAACAGCAAACAGCCAATAAAGCAGCCCGCCCGCTCGCCTGCCCGCCACAATGGACCTACCTGTGTACACTAGATGGATGTGATGGAATGTACTGTCGTCCCTACATTTCAAGAAGAAGTAAGAATTGCAGTTGCAACAAAGCCTTGCTTGCCTACAAAGAGAGCAGCAATTTGGATTTGTTACTATGTTACCTAGAAGAATAACAAACTGTGCAAGGATGGAGGTTGTAGGAGCAAGGAGAAGTTGTCTGTAAAGTTGGTGGATGCCTATTTTCCATTTTGCAGTCCCTTGTCTCCCTCTTGTGGCCTCCTGGAGGCAACTAGCTGTGCAAAAAAAAGACAGCCTGGCGGCCGGCTGTTGCAGTGTTGCCCTCTCAGGCAACACTGAGTGACTGACTGAGCCTCACCGTCTTATATAAAGTTCAGACGGAACTTTGCACGTGTCATAGTGGAGCCCTCAGGATTCCAGAGCCAGCTTTCTGACATCATAATGGGGCCTCAGAGATAAAAGCCTGGGCCCAGGCAGTGTTGGTCAGTGCTGCTCAGCAGGCAGCACTGGACTGGACTGGATTACAGCTGATACAAGGTGTGAAGGAACAAGGGGTGGCTGTGGGCATGCACTTGCTGCCGCTGCCAGTGTTTATCTGCATGGCAGCAGGGCATTTGGGCGTTGCCAGGAAGGCGTTTTTATGTAGATTCCTCCTCTTTCAGCACTGCATTGTGGTGCAAGCAAAAGAAGCAAATCCTGTCTGGCTTCCTCTCCGGCCTTTATTCACCTCCCGTGTAGCTGTGAGTGTGTGAGCCTGCAGGGCCCCATGGAATTGCCTAGAAGTAGGCTGAATCGCTGCAAGGGCTGAACAGCAGTATCGGGCAGGCTCGGGCAACGCGCGGCCCGTTCGGGTTATCGCTTCTCGGCCTTTTGGCTAAGATCAAGTGTAGTATCTGTTCTTATCAGTTTAATATCTGATACGTCCCCTATCTGGGGACCATATATTAAATGGATTTTTAGAACAGGGAGATGGAAATAGAGCTTGCTCTGTCCACTCCACGCATTGACCTGGTATTGCAGTATTTCCAGGACCGGTGCACCCTTTCCTTATGTGTTGACTAAAAGCAGATTCCAAAAGTGTTTTTTGTCTTTGCTATTGTTTCTGTCTTTCTGAAGGGATCTCCCCTTTTAATCCCATTATTTCAACACCTGTTGGACAATGCATGAGTGATAATGAGCTCATTGATTAAATGCAATTAATGAATAGATTGCCACCTCTTGTTGTGTGTCGTCTGTGTTTCTGTGTTTCCGGCATTTCACATTGGAACACCTCATTCACCTTCCTTGTCTTCTCTCCGCCCTCCCTTTTAGGTAAGTTAAAGAGCTGCACCTGAGCCAGCCACTGATTGATTGATTGATTGATTGATTGATTGATTGATTGATTGATTGATTGATTGATTGATGCAGCACAACAGTCAAATAGTGGAGTGGAGTAGGGGAACAGCAAACAGCCAATAAAGCAGCCCGCCCGCTCGCCTGCCCGCCACAATGGACCTACCTGTGTACACTAGATGGATGTGATGGAATGTACTGTCGTCCCTACATTTCAAGAAGAAGTAAGAATTGCAGTTGCAACAAAGCCTTGCTTGCCTACAAAGAGAGCAGCAATTTGGATTTGTTACTATGTTACCTAGAAGAATAACAAACTGTGCAAGGATGGAGGTTGTAGGAGCAAGGAGAAGTTGTCTGTAAAGTTGGTGGATGCCTATTTTCCATTTTGCAGTCCCTTGTCTCCCTCTTGTGGCCTCCTGGAGGCAACTAGCTGTGCAAAAAAAAGACAGCCTGGCGGCCGGCTGTTGCAGTGTTGCCCTCTCAGGCAACACTGAGTGACTGACTGAGCCTCACCGTCTTATATAAAGTTCAGACGGAACTTTGCACGTGTCATAGTGGAGCCCTCAGGATTCCAGAGCCAGCTTTCTGACATCATAATGGGGCCTCAGAGATAAAAGCCTGGGCCCAGGCAGTGTTGGTCAGTGCTGCTCAGCAGGCAGCACTGGACTGGACTGGATTACAGCTGATACAAGGTGTGAAGGAACAAGGGGTGGCTGTGGGCATGCACTTGCTGCCGCTGCCAGTGTTTATCTGCATGGCAGCAGGGCATTTGGGCGTTGCCAGGAAGGCGTTTTTATGTAGATTCCTCCTCTTTCAGCACTGCATTGTGGTGCAAGCAAAAGAAGCAAATCCTGTCTGGCTTCCTCTCCGGCCTTTATTCACCTCCCGTGTAGCTGTGAGTGTGTGAGCCTGCAGGGCCCCATGGAATTGCCTAGAAGTAGGCTGAATCGCTGCAAGGGCTGAACAGCAGTATCGGGCAGGCTCGGGCAACGCGCGGCCCGTTCGGGTTATCGCTTCTCGGCCTTTTGGCTAAGATCAAGTGTAGTATCTGTTCTTATCAGTTTAATATCTGATACGTCCCCTATCTGGGGACCATATATTAAATGGATTTTTAGAACAGGGAGATGGAAATAGAGCTTGCTCTGTCCACTCCACGCATTGACCTGGTATTGCAGTATTTCCAGGACCGGTGCACCCTTTCCTTATGTGTTGACTAAAAGCAGATTCCAAAAGTGTTTTTTGTCTTTGCTATTGTTTCTGTCTTTCTGAAGGGATCTCCCCTTTTAATCCCATTATTTCAACACCTGTTGGACAATGCATGAGTGATAATGAGCTCATTGATTAAATGCAATTAATGAATAGATTGCCACCTCTTGTTGTGTGTCGTCTGTGTTTCTGTGTTTCCGGCATTTCACATTGGAACACCTCATTCACCTTCCTTGTCTTCTCTCCGCCCTCCCTTTTAGGTAAGTTAAAGAGCTGCACCTGAGCCAGCCACTGATTGATTGATTGATTGATTGATTGATTGATTGATTGATTGATTGATTGATTGATTGATTGATGCAGCACAACAGTCAAATAGTGGAGTGGAGTAGGGGAACAGCAAACAGCCAATAAAGCAGCCCGCCCGCTCGCCTGCCCGCCACAATGGACCTACCTGTGTACACTAGATGGATGTGATGGAATGTACTGTCGTCCCTACATTTCAAGAAGAAGTAAGAATTGCAGTTGCAACAAAGCCTTGCTTGCCTACAAAGAGAGCAGCAATTTGGATTTGTTACTATGTTACCTAGAAGAATAACAAACTGTGCAAGGATGGAGGTTGTAGGAGCAAGGAGAAGTTGTCTGTAAAGTTGGTGGATGCCTATTTTCCATTTTGCAGTCCCTTGTCTCCCTCTTGTGGCCTCCTGGAGGCAACTAGCTGTGCAAAAAAAAGACAGCCTGGCGGCCGGCTGTTGCAGTGTTGCCCTCTCAGGCAACACTGAGTGACTGACTGAGCCTCACCGTCTTATATAAAGTTCAGACGGAACTTTGCACGTGTCATAGTGGAGCCCTCAGGATTCCAGAGCCAGCTTTCTGACATCATAATGGGGCCTCAGAGATAAAAGCCTGGGCCCAGGCAGTGTTGGTCAGTGCTGCTCAGCAGGCAGCACTGGACTGGACTGGATTACAGCTGATACAAGGTGTGAAGGAACAAGGGGTGGCTGTGGGCATGCACTTGCTGCCGCTGCCAGTGTTTATCTGCATGGCAGCAGGGCATTTGGGCATTGCCAGGAAGGCGTTTTTATGTAGATTCCTCCTCTTTCAGCACTGCATTGTGGTGCAAGCAAAAGAAGCAAATCCTGTCTGGCTTCCTCTCCGGCCTTTATTCACCTCCCGTGTAGCTGTGAGTGTGTGAGCCTGCAGGGCCCCATGGAATTGCCTAGAAGTAGGCTGAATCGCTGCAAGGGCTGAACAGCAGTATCGGGCAGGCTCGGGCAACGCGCGGCCCGTTCGGGTTATCGCTTCTCGGCCTTTTGGCTAAGATCAAGTGTAGTATCTGTTCTTATCAGTTTAATATCTGATACGTCCCCTATCTGGGGACCATATATTAAATGGATTTTTAGAACAGGGAGATGGAAATAGAGCTTGCTCTGTCCACTCCACGCATTGACCTGGTATTGCAGTATTTCCAGGACCGGTGCACCCTTTCCTTATGTGTTGACTAAAAGCAGATTCCAAAAGTGTTTTTTGTCTTTGCTATTGTTTCTGTCTTTCTGAAGGGATCTCCCCTTTTAATCCCATTATTTCAACACCTGTTGGACAATGCATGAGTGATAATGAGCTCATTGATTAAATGCAATTAATGAATAGATTGCCACCTCTTGTTGTGTGTCGTCTGTGTTTCTGTGTTTCCGGCATTTCACATTGGAACACCTCATTCACCTTCCTTGTCTTCTCTCCGCCCTCCCTTTTAGGTAAGTTAAAGAGCTGCACCTGAGCCAGCCACTGATTGATTGATTGATTGATTGATTGATTGATTGATTGATTGATTGATTGATTGATTGATTGATGCAGCACAACAGTCAAATAGTGGAGTGGAGTAGGGGAACAGCAAACAGCCAATAAAGCAGCCCGCCCGCTCGCCTGCCCGCCACAATGGACCTACCTGTGTACACTAGATGGATGTGATGGAATGTACTGTCGTCCCTACATTTCAAGAAGAAGTAAGAATTGCAGTTGCAACAAAGCCTTGCTTGCCTACAAAGAGAGCAGCAATTTGGATTTGTTACTATGTTACCTAGAAGAATAACAAACTGTGCAAGGATGGAGGTTGTAGGAGCAAGGAGAAGTTGTCTGTAAAGTTGGTGGATGCCTATTTTCCATTTTGCAGTCCCTTGTCTCCCTCTTGTGGCCTCCTGGAGGCAACTAGCTGTGCAAAAAAAAGACAGCCTGGCGGCCGGCTGTTGCAGTGTTGCCCTCTCAGGCAACACTGAGTGACTGACTGAGCCTCACCGTCTTATATAAAGTTCAGACGGAACTTTGCACGTGTCATAGTGGAGCCCTCAGGATTCCAGAGCCAGCTTTCTGACATCATAATGGGGCCTCAGAGATAAAAGCCTGGGCCCAGGCAGTGTTGGTCAGTGCTGCTCAGCAGGCAGCACTGGACTGGACTGGATTACAGCTGATACAAGGTGTGAAGGAACAAGGGGTGGCTGTGGGCATGCACTTGCTGCCGCTGCCAGTGTTTATCTGCATGGCAGCAGGGCATTTGGGCGTTGCCAGGAAGGCGTTTTTATGTAGATTCCTCCTCTTTCAGCACTGCATTGTGGTGCAAGCAAAAGAAGCAAATCCTGTCTGGCTTCCTCTCCGGCCTTTATTCACCTCCCGTGTAGCTGTGAGTGTGTGAGCCTGCAGGGCCCCATGGAATTGCCTAGAAGTAGGCTGAATCGCTGCAAGGGCTGAACAGCAGTATCGGGCAGGCTCGGGCAACGCGCGGCCCGTTCGGGTTATCGCTTCTCGGCCTTTTGGCTAAGATCAAGTGTAGTATCTGTTCTTATCAGTTTAATATCTGATACGTCCCCTATCTGGGGACCATATATTAAATGGATTTTTAGAACAGGGAGATGGAAATAGAGCTTGCTCTGTCCACTCCACGCATTGACCTGGTATTGCAGTATTTCCAGGACCGGTGCACCCTTTCCTTATGTGTTGACTAAAAGCAGATTCCAAAAGTGTTTTTTGTCTTTGCTATTGTTTCTGTCTTTCTGAAGGGATCTCCCCTTTTAATCCCATTATTTCAACACCTGTTGGACAATGCATGAGTGATAATGAGCTCATTGATTAAATGCAATTAACCCCTTAGTGACTAAGCCTGTTTTGGCCTTCAGGACCAGCCCCATTTTTGCCAATCTGACATGTGTCACTTTATGTGGTAATAACTCCAGAATGCTTTTACCTATCCAAGCGATTCTGGGATTGTTTTCTCGTGACATATTGTACTTTATGATACTGAAAAAATTTTGTCATTAAATTCAATATTTATTTGTAAGAAACGCCAAGATTTAGAGAAAATTAGCAAAAATTAGCATTTTTCTAAATTTTAATGTATTTACTTGTAAAACAGATAGTAATACCACACAAAATACATACTAGTTTATATTTCCCATATGTCTACTTTATGTTTGCGTCGTTTTTTGAACATTCTTTTATTTTTCTAGGACGTTACAAGGCTTAGAACTTTAGCAGCAATTTCTCATATTTTCAAGAAAATTTCAAAAGGCTATTTTTTCAGGGACCAGTTCAGTTCTGAAATGGCTTTGAGGGCCTTATATATTAGAAAGTCACCATAAATCACCCCATTTTGAAAACTGCACCCATCAAAGTATTCAAAACAGCATTCACAAAGTATTTTAGCCCTTTAGGCGTTTCACAGGAATTAAAGCAAAGTAGAGGTGAAATTTACAAATTTTATTTTTTTTCTTCAAAAATTCATTTGTAATAAATTTTTTCTGTACCACAGAAGGTTTTACCCAAGAAATGCAACTCAAGATTTATTGCCCAGATTCTGCAGTTTTTAGAAATACCCCACATGTGGCCCTAGCGCGGTCATGGACTGAAACACAGGCCTCCGAAGCAAAGGAGCACCTAGTGGATTTTGGGCCTCTATTTTATTAGAATATATTTTAGGTACCATGTCAGGTGTGAGGAGGCCTTGTGCTGCCAAAACAGTGGAAACACCCCAAAAGTGACCCCATTTTGGAAACTATACCCCTCAAGGAATTTATCTATGGGTATAGTTAGCATTTTGAACCCACAGTTTTTTTGCTAAATTTATTTGAATTAGTATGTGAAGGTGAAAATCTACTTTTTTTGTGAAAAAATTAGGAAATTTTAAATTTTTACAAGGAATAAAGTAGAAAAAACACCCCAACATATGTAAAGCAATGTCTTCCGATTATAGCAATACCCCATATGTGGTAATAAATTGCTGTTTGGACCCACAGCAGGCCTCAGAAGAGAAGGAGCACCATTTGGATTTTGGATTTCTGATTTTGCTGGAATAGTTTTCAGTGCCGTGTCGCGTTTGCAATGCACTGGAGGGAAGAAAACCGTGGAAACCCCCCAATAGTTACCCCATTTTGGAAACGATACCCCTCAAGGTATTTATCTATGGGTATAGTTAGCATTTTGAACCCACAGTTTTTTTGCTAAATTTATTTGAATTAGTATGTGAAGATGAAAATCTACTTTTTTTCTGAAAAAAGGTAGCCATTTTTAATTTTTACAAGGAATAAAGGAGAAAAAGCGCCCCAACATTTGTAAAACAATTTCTCCTGATTACGTAAATACCCCATATGTGGTAATAAACTACTGTTTGGACCCACACCGGGGCTTAGAAGGGAAGGAGCGCTATTTGGCTTTTGGAGCTCAAATTTAGCTGGAATGTTTTTGGGTGTCATGTCGAATTTGCCCCTGAGAGACTGAAACAGTGGAAGCCCCCCAAAAGTAACCCCATTTGGGAAACTACACCACTTAAGGAATCTATCTAGGGGTATAGTGAGCATTTAGGCCCCACACGTCTTTTGCAGAATTTATTAGAATTAGGCCGTGAAAATTAATATCAACATTATTTCCACTAAAATGTTGAATTTTTTCAATTTCACAAAGGATAAACGAGAAAATGCACCCCAACGTTTGTAAAGCAATTTCTCCCGAGTACGGCAATACCCCACATGTGGTCATAAATGTTTTTTTCATTAGAAAGTAATTAACCCTTTACGAACTGATTCATGTTTTGCTTTTTCGTTTTTCCTCTCCGCTTTCCAAGAGCCACTACTTTTTTATTTTTCTGTCAATAGAGCGGTGTGGGGGCTTATTTTTTGCGGGACGAGTTGTCGTTTTTATTGGTACCATTTTTTGGTACGATGCCATATCGGTGGACATAAACGGCTGTTTGGGCACGCTGTAGGGCTCAGAAGGGAGGGACGCCATTTGGCTTTTGGAGCGTATATTTTGCTTGGTAGTAGCTCTGGCGTTTTGCTGGTATTTCAGTTTATAATGTGGGGGCACATGTAGGCTGGGCAGAGTACATCAGGGGCATAATAAGAGGGTATAATAATGGGGTAAATAAATAATAATCCACAGATATGTGGCCGGTGTCGCACTGATAAATGGTGCCCGATCTTATCCACTTTTGGAACACTCTGCACATTTTGCATCGCCATAATCTGGGAGCCGGAACTTTTTTTATTTTTTCACCACCGGAGCCGTGTGAGGGCTTATTTGTTGCGGGAAAATCTGTAATTTTCATTGGTACCATTTTGGGGTACATGCGATTTTGTTGATCACTTTTTATTCAATTTTTCGGCAAGCAAGGTGACCAAAAACCATCAATTCTGACAATGATTTTTATTTATTTTTGACAGCGTTTACCCTGGGCTATAAATGACTATTATACTTTATTCTGCGGGTCGGTACGATTACGGCGATACCATTTGTATATACGTTTTTTTATGTTTTGCAGCGTTTGCGCAATAAAATAACTTATTTAGAAAATAATGTCTTTTCTGTGTCACCATATTCTGAGAGCCATAACTTTTTTATTTTTCAGTCAAAAAAGCTGTGTAAGGGCTTGTTTTTTGCGGGACGGGTTGTAGTTTGTATCGGTACAATTTTGGCGTACATGCGACTTTTTGATCACTTTTTATTACATATTTTGTGAGGGGTGGTGACCAAAAAATAGTGATTCTGGCATTGTTTTTCGTTTATTTTTTTCGCGGCGTTCGCTGTGCGGGAAAAATAATATTATAGTTTTATAGTTGGGGTCGTTACGAACGCGGTGATACCAAATATGTGTACTTTTTTTTTACGTGCTCATTTTTTTTCCTATAATGAAAGACTTATTATAGGAAAAAAAGCAGTTCTTGTTTATATCACTTCTAACTTTTATTTTTACACTTTTTTTAAAACATTTTTATTCTTTTTTTTACTTTTTTCACTTGTCCCACTAGGGGACACTTAGACTTGCAGCTCTGATCGCTGCTGGAATACATTACACTACACACGTAGTGTAATGCATTTCAACTGTCATTGTGACGTGACAGTCACACTGACAGGAAGCCTACGACGTCCACCCTCGGGGTGGTCCTCATAGGCTTCTGTACATGGCAACCCGGAAGCCATTGTCTGGCGTCCGGTTGCCATGGGTACCATCGCCAGCCCCCGTGATTTCACATGGGGGCTGCCGATCGGCACTAAAGACCTTAATTGTGGCGTTCAAAATCGAGCGCCGCAATTAAGGGGTTAACTGCCGATATCAGCGGCGACAGGCCGCTGATCGGCAACGGGGAGAGCAGGGCTGACACCCTGCACAGTTAACCGCCGCTGCGGTGTAGCGCCGCGCGGCGGTTAACTGTCAAAGCAATGACGTAACTGTACGTCAAGGTGCGCGAACTTACTGCTCACCATGACGTACAGTTACGTCATGGTGCGTTAAGGGGTTAATGAATAGATTGCCACCTCTTGTTGTGTGTCGTCTGTGTTTCTGTGTTTCCGGCATTTCACATTGGAACACCTCATTCACCTTCCTTGTCTTCTCTCCGCCCTCCCTTTTAGGTAAGTTAAAGAGCTGCACCTGAGCCAGCCACTGATTGATTGATTGATTGATTGATTGATTGATTGATTGATTGATTGATTGATTGATTGATTGATTGATGCAGCACAACAGTCAAATAGTGGAGTGGAGTAGGGGAACAGCAAACAGCCAATAAAGCAGCCCGCCCGCTCGCCTGCCCGCCACAATGGACCTACCTGTGTACACTAGATGGATGTGATGGAATGTACTGTCGTCCCTACATTTCAAGAAGAAGTAAGAATTGCAGTTGCAACAAAGCCTTGCTTGCCTACAAAGAGAGCAGCAATTTGGATTTGTTACTATGTTACCTAGAAGAATAACAAACTGTGCAAGGATGGAGGTTGTAGGAGCAAGGAGAAGTTGTCTGTAAAGTTGGTGGATGCCTATTTTCCATTTTGCAGTCCCTTGTCTCCCTCTTGTGGCCTCCTGGAGGCAACTAGCTGTGCAAAAAAAAGACAGCCTGGCGGCCGGCTGTTGCAGTGTTGCCCTCTCAGGCAACACTGAGTGACTGACTGAGCCTCACCGTCTTATATAAAGTTCAGACGGAACTTTGCACGTGTCATAGTGGAGCCCTCAGGATTCCAGAGCCAGCTTTCTGACATCATAATGGGGCCTCAGAGATAAAAGCCTGGGCCCAGGCAGTGTTGGTCAGTGCTGCTCAACAGGCAGCACTGGACTGGACTGGATTACAGCTGATACAAGGTGTGAAGGAACAAGGGGTGGCTGTGGGCATGCACTTGCTGCCGCTGCCAGTGTTTATCTGCATGGCAGCAGGGCATTTGGGCGTTGCCAGGAAGGCGTTTTTATGTAGATTCCTCCTCTTTCAGCACTGCATTGTGGTGCAAGCAAAAGAAGCAAATCCTGTCTGGCTTCCTCTCCGGCCTTTATTCACCTCCCGTGTAGCTGTGAGTGTGTGAGCCTGCAGGGCCCCATGGAATTGCCTAGAAGTAGGCTGAATCGCTGCAAGGGCTGAACAGCAGTATCGGGCAGGCTCGGGCAACGCGCGGCCCGTTCGGGTTATCGCTTCTCGGCCTTTTGGCTAAGATCAAGTGTAGTATCTGTTCTTATCAGTTTAATATCTGATACGTCCCCTATCTGGGGACCATATATTAAATGGATTTTTAGAACAGGGAGATGGAAATAGAGCTTGCTCTGTCCACTCCACGCATTGACCTGGTATTGCAGTATTTCCAGGACCGGTGCACCCTTTCCTTATGTGTTGACTAAAAGCAGATTCCAAAAGTGTTTTTTGTCTTTGCTATTGTTTCTGTCTTTCTGAAGGGATCTCCCCTTTTAATCCCATTATTTCAACACCTGTTGGACAATGCATGAGTGATAATGAGCTCATTGATTAAATGCAATTAATGAATAGATTGCCACCTCTTGTTGTGTGTCGTCTGTGTTTCTGTGTTTCCGGCATTTCACATTGGAACACCTCATTCACCTTCCTTGTCTTCTCTCCACCCTCCCTTTTAGGTAAGTTAAAGAGCTGCACCTGAGCCAGCCACTGATTGATTGATTGATTGATTGATTGATTGATTGATTGATTGATTGATTGATTGATTGATTGATTGATTGATTGATGCAGCACAACAGTCAAATAGTGGAGTGGAGTAGGGGAACAGCAAACAGCCAATAAAGCAGCCCGCCCGCTCGCCTGCCCGCCACAATGGACCTACCTGTGTACACTAGATGGATGTGATGGAATGTACTGTCGTCCCTACATTTCAAGAAGAAGTAAGAATTGCAGTTGCAACAAAGCCTTGCTTGCCTACAAAGAGAGCAGCAATTTGGATTTGTTACTATGTTACCTAGAAGAATAACAAACTGTGCAAGGATGGAGGTTGTAGGAGCAAGGAGAAGTTGTCTGTAAAGTTGGTGGATGCCTATTTTCCATTTTGCAGTCCCTTGTCTCCCTCTTGTGGCCTCCTGGAGGCAACTAGCTGTGCAAAAAAAAGACAGCCTGGCGGCCGGCTGTTGCAGTGTTGCCCTCTCAGGCAACACTGAGTGACTGACTGAGCCTCACCGTCTTATATAAAGTTCAGACGGAACTTTGCACGTGTCATAGTGGAGCCCTCAGGATTCCAGAGCCAGCTTTCTGACATCATAATGGGGCCTCAGAGATAAAAGCCTGGGCCCAGGCAGTGTTGGTCAGTGCTGCTCAGCAGGCAGCACTGGACTGGACTGGATTACAGCTGATACAAGGTGTGAAGGAACAAGGGGTGGCTGTGGGCATGCACTTGCTGCCGCTGCCAGTGTTTATCTGCATGGCAGCAGGGCATTTGGGCGTTGCCAGGAAGGCGTTTTTATGTAGATTCCTCCTCTTTCAGCACTGCATTGTGGTGCAAGCAAAAGAAGCAAATCCTGTCTGGCTTCCTCTCCGGCCTTTATTCACCTCCCGTGTAGCTGTGAGTGTGTGAGCCTGCAGGGCCCCATGGAATTGCCTAGAAGTAGGCTGAATCGCTGCAAGGGCTGAACAGCAGTATCGGGCAGGCTCGGGCAACGCGCGGCCCGTTCGGGTTATCGCTTCTCGGCCTTTTGGCTAAGATCAAGTGTAGTATCTGTTCTTATCAGTTTAATATCTGATACGTCCCCTATCTGGGGACCATATATTAAATGGATTTTTAGAACAGGGAGATGGAAATAGAGCTTGCTCTGTCCACTCCACGCATTGACCTGGTATTGCAGTATTTCCAGGACCGGTGCACCCTTTCCTTATGTGTTGACTAAAAGCAGATTCCAAAAGTGCTTTTTGTCTTTGCTATTGTTTCTGTCTTTCTGAAGGGATCTCCCCTTTTAATCCCATTATTTCAACACCTGTTGGACAATGCATGAGTGATAATGAGCTCATTGATTAAATGCAATTAATGAATAGATTGCCACCTCTTGTTGTGTGTCGTCTGTGTTTCTGTGTTTCCGGCATTTCACATTGGAACACCTCATTCACCTTCCTTGTCTTCTCTCCGCCCTCCCTTTTAGGTAAGTTAAAGAGCTGCACCTGAGCCAGCCACTGATTGATTGATTGATTGATTGATTGATTGATTGATTGATTGATTGATTGATTGATTGATTGATTGATGCAGCACAACAGTCAAATAGTGGAGTGGAGTAGGGGAACAGCAAACAGCCAATAAAGCAGCCCGCCCGCTCGCCTGCCCGCCACAATGGACCTACCTGTGTACACTAGATGGATGTGATGGAATGTACTGTCGTCCCTACATTTCAAGAAGAAGTAAGAATTGCAGTTGCAACAAAGCCTTGCTTGCCTACAAAGAGAGCAGCAATTTGGATTTGTTACTATGTTACCTAGAAGAATAACAAACTGTGCAAGGATGGAGGTTGTAGGAGCAAGGAGAAGTTGTCTGTAAAGTTGGTGGATGCCTATTTTCCATTTTGCAGTCCCTTGTCTCCCTCTTGTGGCCTCCTGGAGGCAACTAGCTGTGCAAAAAAAAGACAGCCTGGCGGCCGGCTGTTGCAGTGTTGCCCTCTCAGGCAACACTGAGTGACTGACTGAGCCTCACCGTCTTATATAAAGTTCAGACGGAACTTTGCACGTGTCATAGTGGAGCCCTCAGGATTCCAGAGCCAGCTTTCTGACATCATAATGGGGCCTCAGAGATAAAAGCCTGGGCCCAGGCAGTGTTGGTCAGTGCTGCTCAGCAGGCAGCACTGGACTGGACTGGATTACAGCTGATACAAGGTGTGAAGGAACAAGGGGTGGCTGTGGGCATGCACTTGCTGCCGCTGCCAGTGTTTATCTGCATGGCAGCAGGGCATTTGGGCGTTGCCAGGAAGGCGTTTTTATGTAGATTCCTCCTCTTTCAGCACTGCATTGTGGTGCAAGCAAAAGAAGCAAATCCTGTCTGGCTTCCTCTCCGGCCTTTATTCACCTCCCGTGTAGCTGTGAGTGTGTGAGCCTGCAGGGCCCCATGGAATTGCCTAGAAGTAGGCTGAATCGCTGCAAGGGCTGAACAGCAGTATCGGGCAGGCTCGGGCAACGCGCGGCCCGTTCGGGTTATCGCTTCTCGGCCTTTTGGCTAAGATCAAGTGTAGTATCTGTTCTTATCAGTTTAATATCTGATACGTCCCCTATCTGGGGACCATATATTAAATGGATTTTTAGAACAGGGAGATGGAAATAGAGCTTGCTCTGTCCACTCCACGCATTGACCTGGTATTGCAGTATTTCCAGGACCGGTGCACCCTTTCCTTATGTGTTGACTAAAAGCAGATTCCAAAAGTGTTTTTTGTCTTTGCTATTGTTTCTGTCTTTCTGAAGGGATCTCCCCTTTTAATCCCATTATTGCAACACCTGTTGGACAATGCATGAGTGATAATGAGCTCATTGATTAAATGCAATTAATGAATAGATTGCCACCTCTTGTTGTGTGTCGTCTGTGTTTCTGTGTTTCCGGCATTTCACATTGGAACACCTCATTCACCTTCCTTGTCTTCTCTCCGCCCTCCCTTTTAGGTAAGTTAAAGAGCTGCACCTGAGCCAGCCACTGATTGATTGATTGATTGATTGATTGATTGATTGATTGATTGATTGATTGATTGATGCAGCACAACAGTCAAATAGTGGAGTGGAGTAGGGGAACAGCAAACAGCCAATAAAGCAGCCCGCCCGCTCGCCTGCCCGCCACAATGGACCTACCTGTGTACACTAGATGGATGTGATGGAATGTACTGTCGTCCCTACATTTCAAGAAGAAGTAAGAATTGCAGTTGCAACAAAGCCTTGCTTGCCTACAAAGAGAGCAGCAATTTGGATTTGTTACTATGTTACCTAGAAGAATAACAAACTGTGCAAGGATGGAGGTTGTAGGAGCAAGGAGAAGTTGTCTGTAAAGTTGGTGGATGCCTATTTTCCATTTTGCAGTCCCTTGTCTCCCTCTTGTGGCCTCCTGGAGGCAACTAGCTGTGCAAAAAAAAGACAGCCTGGCGGCCGGCTGTTGCAGTGTTGCCCTCTCAGGCAACACTGAGTGACTGACTGAGCCTCACCGTCTTATATAAAGTTCAGACGGAACTTTGCACGTGTCATAGTGGAGCCCTCAGGATTCCAGAGCCAGCTTTCTGACATCATAATGGGGCCTCAGAGATAAAAGCCTGGGCCCAGGCAGTGTTGGTCAGTGCTGCTCAGCAGGCAGCACTGGACTGGACTGGATTACAGCTGATACAAGGTGTGAAGGAACAAGGGGTGGCTGTGGGCATGCACTTGCTGCCGCTGCCAGTGTTTATCTGCATGGCAGCAGGGCATTTGGGCGTTGCCAGGAAGGCGTTTTTATGTCGATTCCTCCTCTTTCAGCACTGCATTGTGGTGCAAGCAAAAGAAGCAAATCCTGTCTGGCTTCCTCTCCGGCCTTTATTCACCTCCCGTGTAGCTGTGAGTGTGTGAGCCTGCAGGGCCCCATGGAATTGCCTAGAAGTAGGCTGAATCGCTGCAAGGGCTGAACAGCAGTATCGGGCAGGCTCGGGCAACGCGCGGCCCGTTCGGGTTATCGCTTCTCGGCCTTTTGGCTAAGATCAAGTGTAGTATCTGTTCTTATCAGTTTAATATCTGATACGTCCCCTATCTGGGGACCATATATTAAATGGATTTTTAGAACAGGGAGATGGAAATAGAGCTTGCTCTGTCCACTCCACGCATTGACCTGGTATTGCAGTATTTCCAGGACCGGTGCACCCTTTCCTTATGTGTTGACTAAAAGCAGATTCCAAAAGTGTTTTTTGTCTTTGCTATTGTTTCTGTCTTTCTGAAGGGATCTCCCCTTTTAATCCCATTATTTCAACACCTGTTGGACAATGCATGAGTGATAATGAGCTCATTGATTAAATGCAATTAATGAATAGATTGCCACCTCTTGTTGTGTGTCGTCTGTGTTTCTGTGTTTCCGGCATTTCACATTGGAACACCTCATTCACCTTCCTTGTCTTCTCTCCGCCCTCCCTTTTAGGTAAGTTAAAGAGCTGCACCTGAGCCAGCCACTGATTGATTGATTGATTGATTGATTGATTGATTGATTGATTGATTGATTGATTGATGCAGCACAACAGTCAAATAGTGGAGTGGAGTAGGGGAACAGCAAACAGCCAATAAAGCAGCCCGCCCGCTCGCCTGCCCGCCACAATGGACCTACCTGTGTACACTAGATGGATGTGATGGAATGTACTGTCGTCCCTACATTTCAAGAAGAAGTAAGAATTGCAGTTGCAACAAAGCCTTGCTTGCCTACAAAGAGAGCAGCAATTTGGATTTGTTACTATGTTACCTAGAAGAATAACAAACTGTGCAAGGATGGAGGTTGTAGGAGCAAGGAGAAGTTGTCTGTAAAGTTGGTGGATGCCTATTTTCCATTTTGCAGTCCCTTGTCTCCCTCTTGTGGCCTCCTGGAGGCAACTAGCTGTGCAAAAAAAAGACAGCCTGGCGGCCGGCTGTTGCAGTGTTGCCCTCTCAGGCAACACTGAGTGACTGACTGAGCCTCACCGTCTTATATAAAGTTCAGACGGAACTTTGCACGTGTCATAGTGGAGCCCTCAGGATTCCAGAGCCAGCTTTCTGACATCATAATGGGGCCTCAGAGATAAAAGCCTGGGCCCAGGCAGTGTTGGTCAGTGCTGCTCAGCAGGCAGCACTGGACTGGACTGGATTACAGCTGATACAAGGTGTGAAGGAACAAGGGGTGGCTGTGGGCATGCACTTGCTGCCGCTGCCAGTGTTTATCTGCATGGCAGCAGGGCATTTGGGCGTTGCCAGGAAGGCGTTTTTATGTAGATTCCTCCTCTTTCAGCACTGCATTGTGGTGCAAGCAAAAGAAGCAAATCCTGTCTGGCTTCCTCTCCGGCCTTTATTCACCTCCCGTGTAGCTGTGAGTGTGTGAGCCTGCAGGGCCCCATGGAATTGCCTAGAAGTAGGCTGAATCGCTGCAAGGGCTGAACAGCAGTATCGGGCAGGCTCGGGCAACGCGCGGCCCGTTCGGGTTATCGCTTCTCGGCCTTTTGGCTAAGATCAAGTGTAGTATCTGTTCTTATCAGTTTAATATCTGATACGTCCCCTATCTGGGGACCATATATTAAATGGATTTTTAGAACAGAGAGATGGAAATAGAGCTTGCTCTGTCCACTCCACGCATTGACCTGGTATTGCAGTATTTCCAGGACCGGTGCACCCTTTCCTTATGTGTTGACTAAAAGCAGATTCCAAAAGTGTTTTTTGTCTTTGCTATTGTTTCTGTCTTTCTGAAGGGATCTCCCCTTTTAATCCCATTATTTCAACACCTGTTGGACAATGCATAAGTGATAATGAGCTCATTGATTAAATGCAATTAATGAATAGATTGCCACCTCTTGTTGTGTGTCGTCTGTGTTTCTGTGTTTCCGGCATTTCACATTGGAACACCTCATTCACCTTCCTTGTCTTCTCTCCGCCCTCCCTTTTAGGTAAGTTAAAGAGCTGCACCTGAGCCAGCCACTGATTGATTGATTGATTGATTGATTGATTGATTGATTGATTGATTGATTGATGCAGCACAACAGTCAAATAGTGGAGTGGAGTAGGGGAACAGCAAACAGCCAATAAAGCAGCCCGCCCGCTCGCCTGCCCGCCACAATGGACCTACCTGTGTACACTAGATGGATGTGATGGAATGTACTGTCGTCCCTACATTTCAAGAAGAAGTAAGAATTGCAGTTGCAACAAAGCCTTGCTTGCCTACAAAGAGAGCAGCAATTTGGATTTGTTACTATGTTACCTAGAAGAATAACAAACTGTGCAAGGATGGAGGTTGTAGGAGCAAGGAGAAGTTGTCTGTAAAGTTGGTGGATGCCTATTTTCCATTTTGCAGTCCCTTGTCTCCCTCTTGTGGCCTCCTGGAGGCAACTAGCTGTGCAAAAAAAAGACAGCCTGGCGGCCGGCTGTTGCAGTGTTGCCCTCTCAGGCAACACTGAGTGACTGACTGAGCCTCACCGTCTTATATAAAGTTCAGACGGAACTTTGCACGTGTCATAGTGGAGCCCTCAGGATTCCAGAGCCAGCTTTCTGACATCATAATGGGGCCTCAGAGATAAAAGCCTGGGCCCAAGCAGTGTTGGTCAGTGCTGCTCAGCAGGCAGCACTGGACTGGACTGGATTACAGCTGATACAAGGTGTGAAGGAACAAGGGGTGGCTGTGGGCATGCACTTGCTGCCGCTGCCAGTGTTTATCTGCATGGCAGCAGGGCATTTGGGCGTTGCCAGGAAGGCGTTTTTATGTAGATTCCTCCTCTTTCAGCACTGCATTGTGGTGCAAGCAAAAGAAGCAAATCCTGTCTGGCTTCCTCTCCGGCCTTTATTCACCTCCCGTGTAGCTGTGAGTGTGTGAGCCTGCAGGGCCCCATGGAATTGCCTAGAAGTAGGCTGAATCGCTGCAAGGGCTGAACAGCAGTATCGGGCAGGCTCGGGCAACGCGCGGCCCGTTCGGGTTATCGCTTCTCGGCCTTTTGGCTAAGATCAAGTGTAGTATCTGTTCTTATCAGTTTAATATCTGATACGTCCCCTATCTGGGGACCATATATTAAATGGATTTTTAGAACAGGGAGATGGAAATAGAGCTTGCTCTGTCCACTCCACGCATTGACCTGGTATTGCAGTATTTCCAGGACCGGTGCACCCTTTCCTTATGTGTTGACTAAAAGCAGATTCCAAAAGTGTTTTTTGTCTTTGCTATTGTTTCTGTCTTTCTGAAGGGATCTCCCCTTTTAATCCCATTATTTCAACACCTGTTGGACAATGCATGAGTGATAATGAGCTCATTGATTAAATGCAATTAATGAATAGATTGCCACCTCTTGTTGTGTGTCGTCTGTGTTTCTGTGTTTCCGGCATTTCACATTGGAACACCTCATTCACCTTCCTTGTCTTCTCTCCGCCCTCCCTTTTAGGTAAGTTAAAGAGCTGCACCTGAGCCAGCCACTGATTGATTGATTGATTGATTGATTGATTGATTGATTGATTGATTGATTGATTGATTGATTGATGCAGCACAACAGTCAAATAGTGGAGTGGAGTAGGGGAACAGCAAACAGCCAATAAAGCAGCCCGCCCGCTCGCCTGCCCGCCACAATGGACCTACCTGTGTACACTAGATGGATGTGATGGAATGTACTGTTGTCCCTACATTTCAAGAAGAAGTAAGAATTGCAGTTGCAACAAAGCCTTGCTTGCCTACAAAGAGAGCAGCAATTTGGATTTGTTACTATGTTACCTAGAAGAATAACAAACTGTGCAAGGATGGAGGTTGTAGGAGCAAGGAGAAGTTGTCTGTAAAGTTGGTGGATGCCTATTTTCCATTTTGCAGTCCCTTGTCTCCCTCTTGTGGCCTCCTGGAGGCAACTAGCTGTGCAAAAAAAAGACAGCCTGGCGGCCGGCTGTTGCAGTGTTGCCCTCTCAGGCAACACTGAGTGACTGACTGAGCCTCACCGTCTTATATAAAGTTCAGACGGAACTTTGCACGTGTCATAGTGGAGCCCTCAGGATTCCAGAGCCAGCTTTCTGACATCATAATGGGGCCTCAGAGATAAAAGCCTGGGCCCAGGCAGTGTTGGTCAGTGCTGCTCAGCAGGCAGCACTGGACTGGACTGGATTACAGCTGATACAAGGTGTGAAGGAACAAGGGGTGGCTGTGGGCATGCACTTGCTGCCGCTGCCAGTGTTTATCTGCATGGCAGCAGGGCATTTGGGCGTTGCCAGGAAGGCGTTTTTATGTAGATTCCTCCTCTTTCAGCACTGCATTGTGGTGCAAGCAAAAGAAGCAAATCCTGTCTGGCTTCCTCTCCGGCCTTTATTCACCTCCCGTGTAGCTGTGAGTGTGTGAGCCTGCAGGGCCCCATGGAATTGCCTAGAAGTAGGCTGAATCGCTGCAAGGGCTGAACAGCAGTATCGGGCAGGCTCGGGCAACGCGCGGCCCGTTCGGGTTATCGCTTCTCGGCCTTTTGGCTAAGATCAAGTGTAGTATCTGTTCTTATCAGTTTAACCCCTATCCGCACCAGGACGTAACTGTACGTCGTTGCAGGAAGTTACTTCCCGCACGAGGACGTACAGTTACTGAGTTAATCCCGGTGCACACTGTCGGCGACAGTGTGCACCGGGAACCAGGAGGTCAGCTGTCGCCGACAGCTGACACTCCCCTCTTGCCGGCCAGCGGTCCTTTGCCGCTGATTTCGGCGCATTAACCCCTTAAATTCGGCGATCGGGTGCAATCGCCGAATTTTAGGGGTTTCTAACATATCGGCAGACCCCCGTCCGAAATCGCGGGGTCTGCCGATAGTTAGTATGGCAAACGGAAGCCAAACAATGGCTTCCGGGTCTGCCATGGACAGAAGCCCATCAGGACCAACCTTCGGCTGGTCCTGATAGGCTTCCTGTCAGAGTGACAGAAAGTCACTGTGCCGTTCCCGATGCACACTGTCGGCGACAGTGTGCATCGGGAACTTGGAGATCAGCTGTCCCCGACAGCTGACACTCTCCAGTGTTGCCGATCAGCGGCTCATCGCCGCTGATTTCGGCAATTAACCCGTTACATGCGGGGCTCGATTGCGATCTCCGCATGTAGCGGGTTTGTAGCGCATCAGCAGCCCCCATGCAATCGTGGGGGCTTCTGATGCTTGTGATGGCACCTGGGGGCCAGACAACGGCCCCCAGGTCTGCCATGTATGTCAGCCTATGAGGATTAGCCTCTGCTGATCCTCGTAGACCAACTGTCAGAGTGACTGTGACGTCACACTGACAGTTGGAATACATTACACTACCTAGGTAGTATAATGTATTCTAGCAGCGATCAGAGCTGCAGGTCAAAAAAAGAAAGTGTAAAAAGTAAAAAAAAAAGTTAATAAACAAAAATATAAAGTGTAAAAAGTAAAAAAAAGTTAAGAAAAATGTTTTATAAAAGTGTAAAAATAAAAGGTTTTGTTTTCCTATAATAAGTCATTTATTATAGGGAAAAAATGAAAACGTTAAAAAAAAGTACACATATTTGGTATCGCCGCGTTCGTAACGACCCAATCTATGAAACTATAATGTTAATTTTTCCGCACGGTGAACGCCGCAAACAAAATAAACTGAAAACGGTCAGCATCGCTATTTTTTGGTCACCACCCCTCCCAAGATATAGAATAAAAAGTGATCAAAAAGTTGCATTTACCCCAAAATGGTACCAATGAAAACTACAACCCGTCCCGCAAAAAACAAGACCTCCCACAGCTTTTTTGACGAAAAAATAAAAAAGTTACGGCTCAGAATAGCGTGTCCCAGAAAATAAATTATTTTATAGAAACTTCATTTTATTGTGCAAACGCTGCAAAACTTAAAAAAAACTATACACATATGGTATCGGCGTAATCGTACCGACCGGCAGAATAAATTAAAACGTAATTTATTGCGCACGGTGAACGCTGTAATAAATAAAGAATTTAAAGCGCCAAAATCGCTGTTTTTTGGTCACCCTAGCTCTAAAAAAGATCCTGAGGGGCCAAAATGCTCACTATACCCCTAGAAAAATTCCTTGAGGGGTGTAGATTCCAAAATAGGGTGACTTTTGGGGGGTTTCCACTGTTTTGGTCCCTCCGGGGCGTTGCAAACCCGACATGGCACTGAAAACCAATCCAGCAAAATCTGCTTCAAAAAATCCAAAAGGCGCTCCCTCCCTTCTGAGCCCTGCTGTGGGTCCAAACATCAGTTTACGACCACATATGGGGTATTGGCGTAATCGGGAGAAATTGCTTTACAAATGTTGGGCGGCTTTTTCTCCTTTATTCCTTGTAAAAATGAAAAAATTCTATGTTTCCACAGAAAAATAGGTGATTTTCATCTTCACAGACTAATTCCACTAAAGTCTGCAAAAAAACTGTGGGGTCAAAATGCTAACTATACCCCTAGAAAAATGCCTTGAGGGGTGTAGTTTCCAAAATGGGGTCACTTTGGGGGGGTTTCGGCTGTTTAGGTACCACAAGACCTCCTCAAACCTGACATGGTGCCTAAAATATATTCCTAAAAAAAGGAGGCCCCGAAATCCACTAGGTGCTCCTTTGCTTCTGAGGCCTGTGTTTCAGTCCATTACCATACTAGGGCCACATGTTGGATATTTCTAAAATCTGCAGAATCTGGGCAATAAATATTGAGTTGCGTTTCTCTGGTAAAACCTTCTGTGTTACAGATTTTTTTTTATTACAAATGAATTTCGGCAAAAAAAATGAAATTTGTAAATTTCACCTCTACTTTGCCTTAATTCCTGTGAAACGCCTAAAGGGTTAAAATATTTTCTGAATGTGGTTTTGAATACCTTGAGGGGTACAGTTTTCAAAATGGGGTGATTTATGGGGACTTTCTAATATATAAGGCCCTCAAAGCAACTTCAGAACTGAACTGGTCCCTGAAAAAATAGCCTTTTGAAATTTTATTGAAAATATGAGAAATTGCTGCTAAAGTTCTAAGCCTCGTAACGTCCTCGAAAAATAAAAGTACGTGAAAAAAAATGATGCAAACATAAAGTAGACATATAGGAAATGGTAACTAGTAACTATTTTGTGTGGTATTACTATCTGTTTCACAAGCAAATACATTTAAGTTTAGAAAAATGCAAATTTTTGCAAATTTTTGCTAAAATTTGAAGTTTTTCACAAATAAATATTGAATTTATCGACCAAATTTTTTCACTAACATAAAGTACAATATGTCACGAGAAAACAATCTCAGAATCGCTTGGATAGGTAAAAGCATTCCGGAGTTATTACCACATAAAGTGACACATGTCAGATTTGAAAAAATAGGCTGTGTCCTGAAGGCCAAAACAGGCTGTGTCCTAAAGGGGTTAATATCTGATACGTCCCCTATCTGGGGACCATATATTAAATGGATTTTTAGAACAGGGAGATGGAAATAGAGCTTGCTCTGTCCACTCCACGCATTGACCTGGTATTGCAGTATTTCCAGGACCGGTGCACCCTTTCCTTATGTGTTGACTAAAAGCAGATTCCAAAAGTGTTTTTTGTCTTTGCTATTGTTTCTGTCTTTCTGAAGGGATCTCCCCTTTTAATCCCATTATTTCAACACCTGTTGGACAATGCATGAGTGATAAAGAGCTCATTGATTAAATGCAATTAATGAATAGATTGCCACCTCTTGTTGTGTGTCGTCTGTGTTTCTGTGTTTCCGGCATTTCACATTGGAACACCTCATTCACCTTCCTTGTCTTCTCTCCGCCCTCCCTTTTAGGTAAGTTAAAGAGCTGCACCTGAGCCAGCCACTGATTGATTGATTGATTGATTGATTGATTGATTGATTGATTGATTGATGCAGCACAACAGTCAAATAGTGGAGTGGAGTAGGGGAACAGCAAACAGCCAATAAAGCAGCCCGCCCGCTCGCCTGCCCGCCACAATGGACCTACCTGTGTACACTAGATGGATGTGATGGAATGTACTGTCGTCCCTACATTTCAAGAAGAAGTAAGAATTGCAGTTGCAACAAAGCCTTGCTTGCCTACAAAGAGAGCAGCAATTTGGATTTGTTACTATGTTACCTAGAAGAATAACAAACTGTGCAAGGATGGAGGTTGTAGGAGCAAGGAGAAGTTGTCTGTAAAGTTGGTGGATGCCTATTTTCCATTTTGCAGTCCCTTGTCTCCCTCTTGTGGCCTCCTGGAGGCAACTAGCTGTGCAAAAAAAAGACAGCCTGGCGGCCGGCTGTTGCAGTGTTGCCCTCTCAGGCAACACTGAGTGACTGACTGAGCCTCACCGTCTTATATAAAGTTCAGACGGAACTTTGCACGTGTCATAGTGGAGCCCTCAGGATTCCAGAGCCAGCTTTCTGACATCATAATGGGGCCTCAGAGATAAAAGCCTGGGCCCAGGCAGTGTTGGTCAGTGCTGCTCAGCAGGCAGCACTGGACTGGACTGGATTACAGCTGATACAAGGTGTGAAGGAACAAGGGGTGGCTGTGGGCATGCACTTGCTGCCGCTGCCAGTGTTTATCTGCATGGCAGCAGGGCATTTGGGCGATGCCAGGAAGGCGTTTTTATGTAGATTCCTCCTCTTTCAGCACTGCATTGTGGTGCAAGCAAAAGAAGCAAATCCTGTCTGGCTTCCTCTCCGGCCTTTATTCACCTCCCGTGTAGCTGTGAGTGTGTGAGCCTGCAGGGCCCCATGGAATTGCCTAGAAGTAGGCTGAATCGCTGCAAGGGCTGAACAGCAGTATCGGGCAGGCTCGGGCAACGCGCGGCCCGTTCGGGTTATCGCTTCTCGGCCTTTTGGCTAAGATCAAGTGTAGTATCTGTTCTTATCAGTTTAATATCTGATACGTCCCCTATCTGGGGACCATATATTAAATGGATTTTTAGAACAGGGAGATGGAAATAGAGCTTGCTCTGTCCACTCCACGCATTGACCTGGTATTGCAGTATTTCCAGGACCGGTGCACCCTTTCCTTATGTGTTGACTAAAAGCAGATTCCAAAAGTGTTTTTTGTCTTTGCTATTGTTTCTGTCTTTCTGAAGGGATCTCCCCTTTTAATCCCATTATTTCAACACCTGTTGGACAATGCATGAGTGATAATGAGCTCATTGATTAAATGCAATTAATGAATAGATTGCCACCTCTTGTTGTGTGTCGTCTGTGTTTCTGTGTTTCCGGCATTTCACATTGGAACACCTCATTCACCTTCCTTGTCTTCTCTCCGCCCTCCCTTTTAGGTAAGTTAAAGAGCTGCACCTGAGCCAGCCACTGATTGATTGATTGATTGATTGATTGATTGATTGATTGATTGATTGATTGATGCAGCACAACAGTCAAATAGTGGAGTGGAGTAGGGGAACAGCAAACAGCCAATAAAGCAGCCCGCCCGCTCGCCTGCCCGCCACAATGGACCTACCTGTGTACACTAGATGGATGTGATGGAATGTACTGTCGTCCCTACATTTCAAGAAGAAGTAAGAATTGCAGTTGCAACAAAGCCTTGCTTGCCTACAAAGAGAGCAGCAATTTGGATTTGTTACTATGTTACCTAGAAGAATAACAAACTGTGCAAGGATGGAGGTTGTAGGAGCAAGGAGAAGTTGTCTGTAAAGTTGGTGGATGCCTATTTTCCATTTTGCAGTCCCTTGTCTCCCTCTTGTGGCCTCCTGGAGGCAACTAGCTGTGCAAAAAAAAGACAGCCTGGCGGCCGGCTGTTGCAGTGTTGCCCTCTCAGGCAACACTGAGTGACTGACTGAGCCTCACCGTCTTATATAAAGTTCAGACGGAACTTTGCACGTGTCATAGTGGAGCCCTCAGGATTCCAGAGCCAGCTTTCTGACATCATAATGGGGCCTCAGAGATAAAAGCCTGGGCCCAGGCAGTGTTGGTCAGTGCTGCTCAGCAGGCAGCACTGGACTGGACTGGATTACAGCTGATACAAGGTGTGAAGGAACAAGGGGTGGCTGTGGGCATGCACTTGCTGCCGCTGCCAGTGTTTATCTGCATGGCAGCAGGGCATTTGGGCGTTGCCAGGAAGGCGTTTTTATGTAGATTCCTCCTCTTTCAGCACTGCATTGTGGTGCAAGCAAAAGAAGCAAATCCTGTCTGGCTTCCTCTCCGGCCTTTATTCACCTCCCGTGTAGCTGTGAGTGTGTGAGCCTGCAGGGCCCCATGGAATTGCCTAGAAGTAGGCTGAATCGCTGCAAGGGCTGAACAGCAGTATCGGGCAGGCTCGGGCAACGCGCGGCCCGTTCGGGTTATCGCTTCTCGGCCTTTTGGCTAAGATCAAGTGTAGTATCTGTTCTTATCAGTTTAATATCTGATACGTCCCCTATCTGGGGACCATATATTAAATGGATTTTTAGAACAGGGAGATGGAAATAGAGCTTGCTCTGTCCACTCCACGCATTGACCTGGTATTGCAGTATTTCCAGGACCGGTGCACCCTTTCCTTATGTGTTGACTAAAAGCAGATTCCAAAAGTGTTTTTTGTCTTTGCTATTGTTTCTGTCTTTCTGAAGGGATCTCCCCTTTTAATCCCATTATTTCAACACCTGTTGGACAATGCATGAGTGATAATGAGCTCATTGATTAAATGCAATTAATGAATAGATTGCCACCTCTTGTTGTGTGTCGTCTGTGTTTCTGTGTTTCCGGCATTTCACATTGGAACACCTCATTCACCTTCCTTGTCTTCTCTCCGCCCTCCCTTTTAGGTAAGTTAAAGAGCTGCACCTGAGCCAGCCACTGATTGATTGATTGATTGATTGATTGATTGATTGATTGATTGATTGATTGATTGATGCAGCACAACAGTCAAATAGTGGAGTGGAGTAGGGGAACAGCAAACAGCCAATAAAGCAGCCCGCCCGCTCGCCTGCCCGCCACAATGGACCTACCTGTGTACACTAGATGGATGTGATGGAATGTACTGTCGTCCCTACATTTCAAGAAGAAGTAAGAATTGCAGTTGCAACAAAGCCTTGCTTGCCTACAAAGAGAGCAGCAATTTGGATTTGTTACTATGTTACCTAGAAGAATAACAAACTGTGCAAGGATGGAGGTTGTAGGAGCAAGGAGAAGTTGTCTGTAAAGTTGGTGGATGCCTATTTTCCATTTTGCAGTCCCTTGTCTCCCTCTTGTGGCCTCCTGGAGGCAACTAGCTGTGCAAAAAAAAGACAGCCTGGCGGCCGGCTGTTGCAGTGTTGCCCTCTCAGGCAACACTGAGTGACTGACTGAGCCTCACCGTCTTATATAAAGTTCAGACGGAACTTTGCACGTGTCATAGTGGAGCCCTCAGGATTCCAGAGCCAGCTTTCTGACATCATAATGGGGCCTCAGAGATAAAAGCCTGGGCCCAGGCAGTGTTGGTCAGTGCTGCTCAGCAGGCAGCACTGGACTGGACTGGATTACAGCTGATACAAGGTGTGAAGGAACAAGGGGTGGCTGTGGGCATGCACTTGCTGCCGCTGCCAGTGTTTATCTGCATGGCAGCAGGGCATTTGGGCGTTGCCAGGAAGGCGTTTTTATGTAGATTCCTCCTCTTTCAGCACTGCATTGTGGTGCAAGCAAAAGAAGCAAATCCTGTCTGGCTTCTAGCTGTGAGTGTGTGAGCCTGCAGGGCCCCATGGAATTGCCTAGAAGTAGGCTGAATCGCTGCAAGGGCTGAACAGCAGTATCGGGCAGGCTCGGGCAACGCGCGGCCCGTTCGGGTTATCGCTTCTCGGCCTTTTGGCTAAGATCAAGTGTAGTATCTGTTCTTATCAGTTTAATATCTGATACGTCCCCTATCTGGGGACCATATATTAAATGGATTTTTAGAACAGGGAGATGGAAATAGAGCTTGCTCTGTCCACTCCACGCATTGACCTGGTATTGCAGTATTTCCAGGACCGGTGCACCCTTTCCTTATGTGTTGACTAAAAGCAGATTCCAAAAGTGTTTTTTGTCTTTGCTATTGTTTCTGTCTTTCTGAAGGGATCTCCCCTTTTAATCCCATTATTTCAACACCTGTTGGACAATGCATGAGTGATAATGAGCTCATTGATTAAATGCAATTAATGAATAGATTGCCACCTCTTGTTGTGTGTCGTCTGTGTTTCTGTGTTTCCGGCATTTCACATTGGAACACCTCATTCACCTTCCTTGTCTTCTCTCCGCCCTCCCTTTTAGGTAAGTTAAAGAGCTGCACCTGAGCCAGCCACTGATTGATTGATTGATTGATTGATTGATTGATTGATTGATTGATTGATTGATTGATGCAGCACAACAGTCAAATAGTGGAGTGGAGTAGGGGAACAGCAAACAGCCAATAAAGCAGCCCGCCCGCTCGCCTGCCCGCCACAATGGACCTACCTGTGTACACTAGATGGATGTGATGGAATGTACTGTCGTCCCTACATTTCAAGAAGAAGTAAGAATTGCAGTTGCAACAAAGCCTTGCTTGCCTACAAAGAGAGCAGCAATTTGGATTTGTTACTATGTTACCTAGAAGAATAACAAACTGTGCAAGGATGGAGGTTGTAGGAGCAAGGAGAAGTTGTCTGTAAAGTTGGTGGATGCCTATTTTCCATTTTGCAGTCCCTTGTCTCCCTCTTGTGGCCTCCTGGAGGCAACTAGCTGTGCAAAAAAAAGACAGCCTGGCGGCCGGCTGTTGCAGTGTTGCCCTCTCAGGCAACACTGAGTGACTGACTGAGCCTCACCGTCTTATATAAAGTTCAGACGGAACTTTGCACGTGTCATAGTGGAGCCCTCAGGATTCCAGAGCCAGCTTTCTGACATCATAATGGGGCCTCAGAGATAAAAGCCTGGGCCCAGGCAGTGTTGGTCAGTGCTGCTCAGCAGGCAGCACTGGACTGGACTGGATTACAGCTGATACAAGGTGTGAAGGAACAAGGGGTGGCTGTGGGCATGCACTTGCTGCCGCTGCCAGTGTTTATCTGCATGGCAGCAGGGCATTTGGGCGTTGCCAGGAAGGCGTTTTTATGTAGATTCCTCCTCTTTCAGCACTGCATTGTGGTGCAAGCAAAAGAAGCAAATCCTGTCTGGCTTCCTCTCCGGCCTTTATTCACCTCCCGTGTAGCTGTGAGTGTGTGAGCCTGCAGGGCCCCATGGAATTGCCTAGAAGTAGGCTGAATCGCTGCAAGGGCTGAACAGCAGTATCGGGCAGGCTCGGGCAACGCGCGGCCCGTTCGGGTTATCGCTTCTCGGCCTTTTGGCTAAGATCAAGTGTAGTATCTGTTCTTATCAGTTTAATATCTGATACGTCCCCTATCTGGGGACCATATATTAAATGGATTTTTAGAACAGGGAGATGGAAATAGAGCTTGCTCTGTCCACTCCACGCATTGACCTGGTATTGCAGTATTTCCAGGACCGGTGCACCCTTTCCTTATGTGTTGACTAAAAGCAGATTCCAAAAGTGTTTTTTGTCTTTGCTATTGTTTCTGTCTTTCTGAAGGGATCTCCCCTTTTAATCCCATTATTTCAACACCTGTTGGACAATGCATGAGTGATAATGAGCTCATTGATTAAATGCAATTAATGAATAGATTGCCACCTCTTGTTGTGTGTCGTCTGTGTTTCTGTGTTTCCGGCATTTCACATTGGAACACCTCATTCACCTTCCTTGTCTTCTCTCCGCCCTCCCTTTTAGGTAAGTTAAAGAGCTGCACCTGAGCCAGCCACTGATTGATTGATTGATTGATTGATTGATTGATTGATTGATTGATTGATTGATTGATGCAGCACAACAGTCAAATAGTGGAGTGGAGTAGGGGAACAGCAAACAGCCAATAAAGCAGCCCGCCCGCTCGCCTGCCCGCCACAATGGACCTACCTGTGTACACTAGATGGATGTGATGGAATGTACTGTCGTCCCTACATTTCAAGAAGAAGTAAGAATTGCAGTTGCAACAAAGCCTTGCTTGCCTACAAAGAGAGCAGCAATTTGGATTTGTTACTATGTTACCTAGAAGAATAACAAACTGTGCAAGGATGGAGGTTGTAGGAGCAAGGAGAAGTTGTCTGTAAAGTTGGTGGATGCCTATTTTCCATTTTGCAGTCCCTTGTCTCCCTCTTGTGGCCTCCTGGAGGCAACTAGCTGTGCAAAAAAAAGACAGCCTGGCGGCCGGCTGTTGCAGTGTTGCCCTCTCAGGCAACACTGAGTGACTGACTGAGCCTCACCGTCTTATATAAAGTTCAGACGGAACTTTGCACGTGTCATAGTGGAGCCCTCAGGATTCCAGAGCCAGCTTTCTGACATCATAATGGGGCCTCAGAGATAAAAGCCTGGGCCCAGGCAGTGTTGGTCAGTGCTGCTCAGCAGGCAGCACTGGACTGGACTGGATTACAGCTGATACAAGGTGTGAAGGAACAAGGGGTGGCTGTGGGCATGCACTTGCTGCCGCTGCCAGTGTTTATCTGCATGGCAGCAGGGCATTTGGGCGTTGCCAGGAAGGCGTTTTTATGTAGATTCCTCCTCTTTCAGCACTGCATTGTGGTGCAAGCAAAAGAAGCAAATCCTGTCTGGCTTCCTCTCCGGCCTTTATTCACCTCCCGTGTAGCTGTGAGTGTGTGAGCCTGCAGGGCCCCATGGAATTGCCTAGAAGTAGGCTGAATCGCTGCAAGGGCTGAACAGCAGTATCGGGCAGGCTCGGGCAACGCGCGGCCCGTTCGGGTTATCGCTTCTCGGCCTTTTGGCTAAGATCAAGTGTAGTATCTGTTCTTATCAGTTTAATATCTGATACGTCCCCTATCTGGGGACCATATATTAAATGGATTTTTAGAACAGGGAGATGGAAATAGAGCTTGCTCTGTCCACTCCACGCATTGACCTGGTATTGCAGTATTTCCAGGACCGGTGCACCCTTTCCTTATGTGTTGACTAAAAGCAGATTCCAAAAGTGTTTTTTGTCTTTGCTATTGTTTCTGTCTTTCTGAAGGGATCTCCCCTTTTAATCCCATTATTTCAACACCTGTTGGACAATGCATGAGTGATAATGAGCTCATTGATTAAATGCAATTAATGAATAGATTGCCACCTCTTGTTGTGTGTCGTCTGTGTTTCTGTGTTTCCGGCATTTCACATTGGAACACCTCATTCACCTTCCTTGTCTTCTCTCCGCCCTCCCTTTTAGGTAAGTTAAAGAGCTGCACCTGAGCCAGCCACTGATTGATTGATTGATTGATTGATTGATTGATTGATTGATTGATTGATTGATGCAGCACAACAGTCAAATAGTGGAGTGGAGTAGGGGAACAGCAAACAGCCAATAAAGCAGCCCGCCCGCTCGCCTGCCCGCCACAATGGACCTACCTGTGTACACTAGATGGATGTGATGGAATGTACTGTCGTCCCTACATTTCAAGAAGAAGTAAGAATTGCAGTTGCAACAAAGCCTTGCTTGCCTACAAAGAGAGCAGCAATTTGGATTTGTTACTATGTTACCTAGAAGAATAACAAACTGTGCAAGGATGGAGGTTGTAGGAGCAAGGAGAAGTTGTCTGTAAAGTTGGTGGATGCCTATTTTCCATTTTGCAGTCCCTTGTCTCCCTCTTGTGGCCTCCTGGAGGCAACTAGCTGTGCAAAAAAAAGACAGCCTGGCGGCCGGCTGTTGCAGTGTTGCCCTCTCAGGCAACACTGAGTGACTGACTGAGCCTCACCGTCTTATATAAAGTTCAGACGGAACTTTGCACGTGTCATAGTGGAGCCCTCAGGATTCCAGAGCCAGCTTTCTGACATCATAATGGGGCCTCAGAGATAAAAGCCTGGGCCCAGGCAGTGTTGGTCAGTGCTGCTCAGCAGGCAGCACTGGACTGGACTGGATTACAGCTGATACAAGGTGTGAAGGAACAAGGGGTGGCTGTGGGCATGCACTTGCTGCCGCTGCCAGTGTTTATCTGCATGGCAGCAGGGCATTTGGGCGTTGCCAGGAAGGCGTTTTTATGTAGATTCCTCCTCTTTCAGCACTGCATTGTGGTGCAAGCAAAAGAAGCAAATCCTGTCTGGCTTCCTCTCCGGCCTTTATTCACCTCCCGTGTAGCTGTGAGTGTGTGAGCCTGCAGGGCCCCATGGAATTGCCTAGAAGTAGGCTGAATCGCTGCAAGGGCTGAACAGCAGTATCGGGCAGGCTCGGGCAACGCGCGGCCCGTTCGGGTTATCGCTTCTCGGCCTTTTGGCTAAGATCAAGTGTAGTATCTGTTCTTATCAGTTTAATATCTGATACGTCCCCTATCTGGGGACCATATATTAAATGGATTTTTAGAACAGGGAGATGGAAATAGAGCTTGCTCTGTCCACTCCACGCATTGACCTGGTATTGCAGTATTTCCAGGACCGGTGCACCCTTTCCTTATGTGTTGACTAAAAGCAGATTCCAAAAGTGTTTTTTGTCTTTGCTATTGTTTCTGTCTTTCTGAAGGGATCTCCCCTTTTAATCCCATTATTTCAACACCTGTTGGACAATGCATGAGTGATAATGAGCTCATTGATTAAATGCAATTAATGAATAGATTGCCACCTCTTGTTGTGTGTCGTCTGTGTTTCTGTGTTTCCGGCATTTCACATTGGAACACCTCATTCACCTTCCTTGTCTTCTCTCCGCCCTCCCTTTTAGGTAAGTTAAAGAGCTGCACCTGAGCCAGCCACTGATTGATTGATTGATTGATTGATTGATTGATTGATTGATTGATTGATTGATTGATTGATGCAGCACAACAGTCAAATAGTGGAGTGGAGTAGGGGAACAGCAAACAGCCAATAAAGCAGCCCGCCCGCTCGCCTGCCCGCCACAATGGACCTACCTGTGTACACTAGATGGATGTGATGGAATGTACTGTCGTCCCTACATTTCAAGAAGAAGTAAGAATTGCAGTTGCAACAAAGCCTTGCTTGCCTACAAAGAGAGCAGCAATTTGGATTTGTTACTATGTTACCTAGAAGAATAACAAACTGTGCAAGGATGGAGGTTGTAGGAGCAAGGAGAAGTTGTCTGTAAAGTTGGTGGATGCCTATTTTCCATTTTGCAGTCCCTTGTCTCCCTCTTGTGGCCTCCTGGAGGCAACTAGCTGTGCAAAAAAAAGACAGCCTGGCGGCCGGCTGTTGCAGTGTTGCCCTCTCAGGCAACACTGAGTGACTGACTGAGCCTCACCGTCTTATATAAAGTTCAGACGGAACTTTGCACGTGTCATAGTGGAGCCCTCAGGATTCCAGAGCCAGCTTTCTGACATCATAATGGGGCCTCAGAGATAAAAGCCTGGGCCCAGGCAGTGTTGGTCAGTGCTGCTCAGCAGGCAGCACTGGACTGGACTGGATTACAGCTGATACAAGGTGTGAAGGAACAAGGGGTGGCTGTGGGCATGCACTTGCTGCCGCTGCCAGTGTTTATCTGCATGGCAGCAGGGCATTTGGGCGTTGCCAGGAAGGCGTTTTTATGTAGATTCCTCCTCTTTCAGCACTGCATTGTGGTGCAAGCAAAAGAAGCAAATCCTGTCTGGCTTCCTCTCCGGCCTTTATTCACCTCCCGTGTAGCTGTGAGTGTGTGAGCCTGCAGGGCCCCATGGAATTGCCTAGAAGTAGGCTGAATCGCTGCAAGGGCTGAACAGCAGTATCGGGCAGGCTCGGGCAACGCGCGGCCCGTTCGGGTTATCGCTTCTCGGCCTTTTGGCTAAGATCAAGTGTAGTATCTGTTCTTATCAGTTTAATATCTGATACGTCCCCTATCTGGGGACCATATATTAAATGGATTTTTAGAACAGGGAGATGGAAATAGAGCTTGCTCTGTCCACTCCACGCATTGACCTGGTATTGCAGTATTTCCAGGACCGGTGCACCCTTTCCTTATGTGTTGACTAAAAGCAGATTCCAAAAGTGTTTTTTGTCTTTGCTATTGTTTCTGTCTTTCTGAAGGGATCTCCCCTTTTAATCCCATTATTTCAACACCTGTTGGACAATGCATGAGTGATAATGAGCTCATTGATTAAATGCAATTAATGAATAGATTGCCACCTCTTGTTGTGTGTCGTCTGTGTTTCTGTGTTTCCGGCATTTCACATTGGAACACCTCATTCACCTTCCTTGTCTTCTCTCCGCCCTCCCTTTTAGGTAAGTTAAAGAGCTGCACCTGAGCCAGCCACTGATTGATTGATTGATTGATTGATTGATTGATTGATTGATTGATTGATTGCAGCACAACAGTCAAATAGTGGAGTGGAGTAGGGGAACAGCAAACAGCCAATAAAGCAGCCCGCCCGCTCGCCTGCCCGCCACAATGGACCTACCTGTGTACACTAGATGGATGTGATGGAATGTACTGTCGTCCCTACATTTCAAGAAGAAGTAAGAATTGCAGTTGCAACAAAGCCTTGCTTGCCTACAAAGAGAGCAGCAATTTGGATTTGTTACTATGTTACCTAGAAGAATAACAAACTGTGCAAGGATGGAGGTTGTAGGAGCAAGGAGAAGTTGTCTGTAAAGTTGGTGGATGCCTATTTTCCATTTTGCAGTCCCTTGTCTCCCTCTTGTGGCCTCCTGGAGGCAACTAGCTGTGCAAAAAAAAGACAGCCTGGCGGCCGGCTGTTGCAGTGTTGCCCTCTCAGGCAACACTGAGTGACTGACTGAGCCTCACCGTCTTATATAAAGTTCAGACGGAACTTTGCACGTGTCATAGTGGAGCCCTCAGGATTCCAGAGCCAGCTTTCTGACATCATAATGGGGCCTCAGAGATAAAAGCCTGGGCCCAGGCAGTGTTGGTCAGTGCTGCTCAGCAGGCAGCACTGGACTGGACTGGATTACAGCTGATACAAGGTGTGAAGGAACAAGGGGTGGCTGTGGGCATGCACTTGCTGCCGCTGCCAGTGTTTATCTGCATGGCAGCAGGGCATTTGGGCGTTGCCAGGAAGGCGTTTTTATGTAGATTCCTCCTCTTTCAGCACTGCATTGTGGTGCAAGCAAAAGAAGCAAATCCTGTCTGGCTTCCTCTCCGGCCTTTATTCACCTCCCGTGTAGCTGTGAGTGTGTGAGCCTGCAGGGCCCCATGGAATTGCCTAGAAGTAGGCTGAATCGCTGCAAGGGCTGAACAGCAGTATCGGGCAGGCTCGGGCAACGCGCGGCCCGTTCGGGTTATCGCTTCTCGGCCTTTTGGCTAAGATCAAGTGTAGTATCTGTTCTTATCAGTTTAATATCTGATACGTCCCCTATCTGGGGACCATATATTAAATGGATTTTTAGAACAGGGAGATGGAAATAGAGCTTGCTCTGTCCACTCCACGCATTGACCTGGTATTGCAGTATTTCCAGGACCGGTGCACCCTTTCCTTATGTGTTGACTAAAAGCAGATTCCAAAAGTGTTTTTTGTCTTTGCTATTGTTTCTGTCTTTCTGAAGGGATCTCCCCTTTTAATCCCATTATTTCAACACCTGTTGGACAATGCATGAGTGATAATGAGCTCATTGATTAAATGCAATTAATGAATAGATTGCCACCTCTTGTTGTGTGTCGTCTGTGTTTCTGTGTTTCCGGCATTTCACATTGGAACACCTCATTCACCTTCCTTGTCTTCTCTCCGCCCTCCCTTTTAGGTAAGTTAAAGAGCTGCACCTGAGCCAGCCACTGATTGATTGATTGATTGATTGATTGATTGATTGATTGATTGATTGCAGCACAACAGTCAAATAGTGGAGTGGAGTAGGGGAACAGCAAACAGCCAATAAAGCAGCCCGCCCGCTCGCCTGCCCGCCACAATGGACCTACCTGTGTACACTAGATGGATGTGATGGAATGTACTGTCGTCCCTACATTTCAAGAAGAAGTAAGAATTGCAGTTGCAACAAAGCCTTGCTTGCCTACAAAGAGAGCAGCAATTTGGATTTGTTACTATGTTACCTAGAAGAATAACAAACTGTGCAAGGATGGAGGTTGTAGGAGCAAGGAGAAGTTGTCTGTAAAGTTGGTGGATGCCTATTTTCCATTTTGCAGTCCCTTGTCTCCCTCTCCTGGAGGCAACTAGCTGTGCAAAAAAAAGACAGCCTGGCGGCCGGCTGTTGCAGTGTTGCCCTCTCAGGCAACACTGAGTGACTGACTGAGCCTCACCGTCTTATATAAAGTTCAGACGGAACTTTGCACGTGTCATAGTGGAGCCCTCAGGATTCCAGAGCCAGCTTTCTGACATCATAATGGGGCCTCAGAGATAAAAGCCTGGGCCCAGGCAGTGTTGGTCAGTGCTGCTCAGCAGGCAGCACTGGACTGGACTGGATTACAGCTGATACAAGGTGTGAAGGAACAAGGGGTGGCTGTGGGCATGCACTTGCTGCCGCTGCCAGTGTTTATCTGCATGGCAGCAGGGCATTTGGGCGTTGCCAGGAAGGCGTTTTTATGTAGATTCCTCCTCTTTCAGCACTGCATTGTGGTGCAAGCAAAAGAAGCAAATCCTGTCTGGCTTCCTCTCCGGCCTTTATTCACCTCCCGTGTAGCTGTGAGTGTGTGAGCCTGCAGGGCCCCATGGAATTGCCTAGAAGTAGGCTGAATCGCTGCAAGGGCTGAACAGCAGTATCGGGCAGGCTCGGGCAACGCGCGGCCCGTTCGGGTTATCGCTTCTCGGCCTTTTGGCTAAGATCAAGTGTAGTATCTGTTCTTATCAGTTTAATATCTGATACGTCCCCTATCTGGGGACCATATATTAAATGGATTTTTAGAACAGGGAGATGGAAATAGAGCTTGCTCTGTCCACTCCACGCATTGACCTGGTATTGCAGTATTTCCAGGACCGGTGCACCCTTTCCTTATGTGTTGACTAAAAGCAGATTCCAAAAGTGTTTTTTGTCTTTGCTATTGTTTCTGTCTTTCTGAAGGGATCTCCCCTTTTAATCCCATTATTTCAACACCTGTTGGACAATGCATGAGTGATAATGAGCTCATTGATTAAATGCAATTAATGAATAGATTGCCACCTCTTGTTGTGTGTCGTCTGTGTTTCTGTGTTTCCGGCATTTCACATTGGAACACCTCATTCACCTTCCTTGTCTTCTCTCCGCCCTCCCTTTTAGGTAAGTTAAAGAGCTGCACCTGAGCCAGCCACTGATTGATTGATTGATTGATTGATTGATTGATTGATTGATTGATTGATTGATTGATGCAGCACAACAGTCAAATAGTGGAGTGGAGTAGGGGAACAGCAAACAGCCAATAAAGCAGCCCGCCCGCTCGCCTGCCCGCCACAATGGACCTACCTGTGTACACTAGATGGATGTGATGGAATGTACTGTCGTCCCTACATTTCAAGAAGAAGTAAGAATTGCAGTTGCAACAAAGCCTTGCTTGCCTACAAAGAGAGCAGCAATTTGGATTTGTTACTATGTTACCTAGAAGAATAACAAACTGTGCAAGGATGGAGGTTGTAGGAGCAAGGAGAAGTTGTCTGTAAAGTTGGTGGATGCCTATTTTCCATTTTGCAGTCCCTTGTCTCCCTCTTGTGGCCTCCTGGAGGCAACTAGCTGTGCAAAAAAAAGACAGCCTGGCGGCCGGCTGTTGCAGTGTTGCCCTCTCAGGCAACACTGAGTGACTGACTGAGCCTCACCGTCTTATATAAAGTTCAGACGGAACTTTGCACGTGTCATAGTGGAGCCCTCAGGATTCCAGAGCCAGCTTTCTGACATCATAATGGGGCCTCAGAGATAAAAGCCTGGGCCCAGGCAGTGTTGGTCAGTGCTGCTCAGCAGGCAGCACTGGACTGGACTGGATTACAGCTGATACAAGGTGTGAAGGAACAAGGGGTGGCTGTGGGCATGCACTTGCTGCCGCTGCCAGTGTTTATCTGCATGGCAGCAGGGCATTTGGGCGTTGCCAGGAAGGCGTTTTTATGTAGATTCCTCCTCTTTCAGCACTGCATTGTGGTGCAAGCAAAAGAAGCAAATCCTGTCTGGCTTCCTCTCCGGCCTTTATTCACCTCCCGTGTAGCTGTGAGTGTGTGAGCCTGCAGGGCCCCATGGAATTGCCTAGAAGTAGGCTGAATCGCTGCAAGGGCTGAACAGCAGTATCGGGCAGGCTCGGGCAACGCGCGGCCCGTTCGGGTTATCGCTTCTCGGCCTTTTGGCTAAGATCAAGTGTAGTATCTGTTCTTATCAGTTTAATATCTGATACGTCCCCTATCTGGGGACCATATATTAAATGGATTTTTAGAACAGGGAGATGGAAATAGAGCTTGCTCTGTCCACTCCACGCATTGACCTGGTATTGCAGTATTTCCAGGACCGGTGCACCCTTTCCTTATGTGTTGACTAAAAGCAGATTCCAAAAGTGTTTTTTGTCTTTGCTATTGTTTCTGTCTTTCTGAAGGGATCTCCCCTTTTAATCCCATTATTTCAACACCTGTTGGACAATGCATGAGTGATAATGAGCTCATTGATTAAATGCAATTAATGAATAGATTGCCACCTCTTGTTGTGTGTCGTCTGTGTTTCTGTGTTTCCGGCATTTCACATTGGAACACCTCATTCACCTTCCTTGTCTTCTCTCCGCCCTCCCTTTTAGGTAAGTTAAAGAGCTGCACCTGAGCCAGCCACTGATTGATTGATTGATTGATTGATTGATTGATTGATGCAGCACAACAGTCAAATAGTGGAGTGGAGTAGGGGAACAGCAAACAGCCAATAAAGCAGCCCGCCCGCTCGCCTGCCCGCCACAATGGACCTACCTGTGTACACTAGATGGATGTGATGGAATGTACTGTCGTCCCTACATTTCAAGAAGAAGTAAGAATTGCAGTTGCAACAAAGCCTTGCTTGCCTACAAAGAGAGCAGCAATTTGGATTTGTTACTATGTTACCTAGAAGAATAACAAACTGTGCAAGGATGGAGGTTGTAGGAGCAAGGAGAAGTTGTCTGTAAAGTTGGTGGATGCCTATTTTCCATTTTGCAGTCCCTTGTCTCCCTCTTGTGGCCTCCTGGAGGCAACTAGCTGTGCAAAAAAAAGACAGCCTGGCGGCCGGCTGTTGCAGTGTTGCCCTCTCAGGCAACACTGAGTGACTGACTGAGCCTCACCGTCTTATATAAAGTTCAGACGGAACTTTGCACGTGTCATAGTGGAGCCCTCAGGATTCCAGAGCCAGCTTTCTGACATCATAATGGGGCCTCAGAGATAAAAGCCTGGGCCCAGGCAGTGTTGGTCAGTGCTGCTCAGCAGGCAGCACTGGACTGGACTGGATTACAGCTGATACAAGGTGTGAAGGAACAAGGGGTGGCTGTGGGCATGCACTTGCTGCCGCTGCCAGTGTTTATCTGCATGGCAGCAGGGCATTTGGGCGTTGCCAGGAAGGCGTTTTTATGTAGATTCCTCCTCTTTCAGCACTGCATTGTGGTGCAAGCAAAAGAAGCAAATCCTGTCTGGCTTCCTCTCCGGCCTTTATTCACCTCCCGTGTAGCTGTGAGTGTGTGAGCCTGCAGGGCCCCATGGAATTGCCTAGAAGTAGGCTGAATCGCTGCAAGGGCTGAACAGCAGTATCGGGCAGGCTCGGGCAACGCGCGGCCCGTTCGGGTTATCGCTTCTCGGCCTTTTGGCTAAGATCAAGTGTAGTATCTGTTCTTATCAGTTTAATATCTGATACGTCCCCTATCTGGGGACCATATATTAAATGGATTTTTAGAACAGGGAGATGGAAATAGAGCTTGCTCTGTCCACTCCACGCATTGACCTGGTATTGCAGTATTTCCAGGACCGGTGCACCCTTTCCTTATGTGTTGACTAAAAGCAGATTCCAAAAGTGTTTTTTGTCTTTGCTATTGTTTCTGTCTTTCTGAAGGGATCTCCCCTTTTAATCCCATTATTTCAACACCTGTTGGACAATGCATGAGTGATAATGAGCTCATTGATTAAATGCAATTAATGAATAGATTGCCACCTCTTGTTGTGTGTCGTCTGTGTTTCTGTGTTTCCGGCATTTCACATTGGAACACCTCATTCACCTTCCTTGTCTTCTCTCCGCCCTCCCTTTTAGGTAAGTTAAAGAGCTGCACCTGAGCCAGCCACTGATTGATTGATTGATTGATTGATTGATTGATTGATTGATTGATTGATGCAGCACAACAGTCAAATAGTGGAGTGGAGTAGGGGAACAGCAAACAGCCAATAAAGCAGCCCGCCCGCTCGCCTGCCCGCCACAATGGACCTACCTGTGTACACTAGATGGATGTGATGGAATGTACTGTCGTCCCTACATTTCAAGAAGAAGTAAGAATTGCAGTTGCAACAAAGCCTTGCTTGCCTACAAAGAGAGCAGCAATTTGGATTTGTTACTATGTTACCTAGAAGAATAACAAACTGTGCAAGGATGGAGGTTGTAGGAGCAAGGAGAAGTTGTCTGTAAAGTTGGTGGATGCCTATTTTCCATTTTGCAGTCCCTTGTCTCCCTCTTGTGGCCTCCTGGAGGCAACTAGCTGTGCAAAAAAAAGACAGCCTGGCGGCCGGCTGTTGCAGTGTTGCCCTCTCAGGCAACACTGAGTGACTGACTGAGCCTCACCGTCTTATATAAAGTTCAGACGGAACTTTGCACGTGTCATAGTGGAGCCCTCAGGATTCCAGAGCCAGCTTTCTGACATCATAATGGGGCCTCAGAGATAAAAGCCTGGGCCCAGGCAGTGTTGGTCAGTGCTGCTCAGCAGGCAGCACTGGACTGGACTGGATTACAGCTGATACAAGGTGTGAAGGAACAAGGGGTGGCTGTGGGCATGCACTTGCTGCCGCTGCCAGTGTTTATCTGCATGGCAGCAGGGCATTTGGGCGTTGCCAGGAAGGCGTTTTTATGTAGATTCCTCCTCTTTCAGCACTGCATTGTGGTGCAAGCAAAAGAAGCAAATCCTGTCTGGCTTCCTCTCCGGCCTTTATTCACCTCCCGTGTAGCTGTGAGTGTGTGAGCCTGCAGGGCCCCATGGAATTGCCTAGAAGTAGGCTGAATCGCTGCAAGGGCTGAACAGCAGTATCGGGCAGGCTCGGGCAACGCGCGGCCCGTTCGGGTTATCGCTTCTCGGCCTTTTGGCTAAGATCAAGTGTAGTATCTGTTCTTATCAGTTTAATATCTGATACGTCCCCTATCTGGGGACCATATATTAAATGGATTTTTAGAACAGGGAGATGGAAATAGAGCTTGCTCTGTCCACTCCACGCATTGACCTGGTATTGCAGTATTTCCAGGACCGGTGCACCCTTTCCTTATGTGTTGACTAAAAGCAGATTCCAAAAGTGTTTTTTGTCTTTGCTATTGTTTCTGTCTTTCTGAAGGGATCTCCCCTTTTAATCCCATTATTTCAACACCTGTTGGACAATGCATGAGTGATAATGAGCTCATTGATTAAATGCAATTAATGAATAGATTGCCACCTCTTGTTGTGTGTCGTCTGTGTTTCTGTGTTTCCGGCATTTCACATTGGAACACCTCATTCACCTTCCTTGTCTTCTCTCCGCCCTCCCTTTTAGGTAAGTTAAAGAGCTGCACCTGAGCCAGCCACTGATTGATTGATTGATTGATTGATTGATTGATTGATTGATTGATTGATTGATTGATTGATTGATGCAGCACAACAGTCAAATAGTGGAGTGGAGTAGGGGAACAGCAAACAGCCAATAAAGCAGCCCGCCCGCTCGCCTGCCCGCCACAATGGACCTACCTGTGTACACTAGATGGATGTGATGGAATGTACTGTCGTCCCTACATTTCAAGAAGAAGTAAGAATTGCAGTTGCAACAAAGCCTTGCTTGCCTACAAAGAGAGCAGCAATTTGGATTTGTTACTATGTTACCTAGAAGAATAACAAACTGTGCAAGGATGGAGGTTGTAGGAGCAAGGAGAAGTTGTCTGTAAAGTTGGTGGATGCCTATTTTCCATTTTGCAGTCCCTTGTCTCCCTCTTGTGGCCTCCTGGAGGCAACTAGCTGTGCAAAAAAAAGACAGCCGGGCGGCCGGCTGTTGCAGTGTTGCCCTCTCAGGCAACACTGAGTGACTGACTGAGCCTCACCGTCTTATATAAAGTTCAGACGGAACTTTGCACGTGTCATAGTGGAGCCCTCAGGATTCCAGAGCCAGCTTTCTGACATCATAATGGGGCCTCAGAGATAAAAGCCTGGGCCCAGGCAGTGTTGGTCAGTGCTGCTCAGCAGGCAGCACTGGACTGGACTGGATTACAGCTGATACAAGGTGTGAAGGAACAAGGGGTGGCTGTGGGCATGCACTTGCTGCCGCTGCCAGTGTTTATCTGCATGGCAGCAGGGCATTTGGGCGTTGCCAGGAAGGCGTTTTTATGTAGATTCCTCCTCTTTCAGCACTGCATTGTGGTGCAAGCAAAAGAAGCAAATCCTGTCTGGCTTCCTCTCCGGCCTTTATTCACCTCCCGTGTAGCTGTGAGTGTGTGAGCCTGCAGGGCCCCATGGAATTGCCTAGAAGTAGGCTGAATCGCTGCAAGGGCTGAACAGCAGTATCGGGCAGGCTCGGGCAACGTGCGGCCCGTTCGGGTTATCGCTTCTCGGCCTTTTGGCTAAGATCAAGTGTAGTATCTGTTCTTATCAGTTTAATATCTGATACGTCCCCTATCTGGGGACCATATATTAAATGGATTTTTAGAACAGGGAGATGGAAATAGAGCTTGCTCTGTCCACTCCACGCATTGACCTGGTATTGCAGTATTTCCAGGACCGGTGCACCCTTTCCTTATGTGTTGACTAAAAGCAGATTCCAAAAGTGTTTTTTGTCTTTGCTATTGTTTCTGTCTTTCTGAAGGGATCTCCCCTTTTAATCCCATTATTTCAACACCTGTTGGACAATGCATGAGTGATAATGAGCTCATTGATTAAATGCAATTAATGAATAGATTGCCACCTCTTGTTGTGTGTCGTCTGTGTTTCTGTGTTTCCGGCATTTCACATTGGAACACCTCATTCACCTTCCTTGTCTTCTCTCCGCCCTCCCTTTTAGGTAAGTTAAAGAGCTGCACCTGAGCCAGCCACTGATTGATTGATTGATTGATTGATTGATTGATTGATTGATTGATTGATTGATTGATTGATTGATTGATGCAGCACAACAGTCAAATAGTGGAGTGGAGTAGGGGAACAGCAAACAGCCAATAAAGCAGCCCGCCCGCTCGCCTGCCCGCCACAATGGACCTACCTGTGTACACTAGATGGATGTGATGGAATGTACTGTCGTCCCTACATTTCAAGAAGAAGTAAGAATTGCAGTTGCAACAAAGCCTTGCTTGCCTACAAAGAGAGCAGCAATTTGGATTTGTTACTATGTTACCTAGAAGAATAACAAACTGTGCAAGGATGGAGGTTGTAGGAGCAAGGAGAAGTTGTCTGTAAAGTTGGTGGATGCCTATTTTCCATTTTGCAGTCCCTTGTCTCCCTCTTGTGGCCTCCTGGAGGCAACTAGCTGTGCAAAAAAAAGACAGCCTGGCGGCCGGCTGTTGCAGTGTTGCCCTCTCAGGCAACACTGAGTGACTGACTGAGCCTCACCGTCTTATATAAAGTTCAGACGGAACTTTGCACGTGTCATAGTGGAGCCCTCAGGATTCCAGAGCCAGCTTTCTGACATCATAATGGGGCCTCAGAGATAAAAGCCTGGGCCCAGGCAGTGTTGGTCAGTGCTGCTCAGCAGGCAGCACTGGACTGGACTGGATTACAGCTGATACAAGGTGTGAAGGAACAAGGGGTGGCTGTGGGCATGCACTTGCTGCCGCTGCCAGTGTTTATCTGCATGGCAGCAGGGCATTTGGGCGTTGCCAGGAAGGCGTTTTTATGTAGATTCCTCCTCTTTCAGCACTGCATTGTGGTGCAAGCAAAAGAAGCAAATCCTGTCTGGCTTCCTCTCCGGCCTTTATTCACCTCCCGTGTAGCTGTGAGTGTGTGAGCCTGCAGGGCCCCATGGAATTGCCTAGAAGTAGGCTGAATCGCTGCAAGGGCTGAACAGCAGTATCGGGCAGGCTCGGGCAACGCGCGGCCCGTTCGGGTTATCGCTTCTCGGCCTTTTGGCTAAGATCAAGTGTAGTATCTGTTCTTATCAGTTTAATATCTGATACGTCCCCTATCTGGGGACCATATATTAAATGCATTTTTAGAACAGGGAGATGGAAATAGAGCTTGCTCTGTCCACTCCACGCATTGACCTGGTATTGCAGTATTTCCAGGACCGGTGCACCCTTTCCTTATGTGTTGACTAAAAGCAGATTCCAAAAGTGTTTTTTGTCTTTGCTATTGTTTCTGTCTTTCTGAAGGGATCTCCCCTTTTAATCCCATTATTTCAACACCTGTTGGACAATGCATGAGTGATAATGAGCTCATTGATTAAATGCAATTAATGAATAGATTGCCACCTCTTGTTGTGTGTCGTCTGTGTTTCTGTGTTTCCGGCATTTCACATTGGAACACCTCATTCACCTTCCTTGTCTTCTCTCCGCCCTCCCTTTTAGGTAAGTTAAAGAGCTGCACCTGAGCCAGCCACTGATTGATTGATTGATTGATTGATTGATTGATTGATTGATTGATGCAGCACAACAGTCAAATAGTGGAGTGGAGTAGGGGAACAGCAAACAGCCAATAAAGCAGCCCGCCCGCTCGCCTGCCCGCCACAATGGACCTACCTGTGTACACTAGATGGATGTGATGGAATGTACTGTCGTCCCTACATTTCAAGAAGAAGTAAGAATTGCAGTTGCAACAAAGCCTTGCTTGCCTACAAAGAGAGCAGCAATTTGGATTTGTTACTATGTTACCTAGAAGAATAACAAACTGTGCAAGGATGGAGGTTGTAGGAGCAAGGAGAAGTTGTCTGTAAAGTTGGTGGATGCCTATTTTCCATTTTGCAGTCCCTTGTCTCCCTCTTGTGGCCTCCTGGAGGCAACTAGCTGTGCAAAAAAAAGACAGCCTGGCGGCCGGCTGTTGCAGTGTTGCCCTCTCAGGCAACACTGAGTGACTGACTGAGCCTCACCGTCTTATATAAAGTTCAGACGGAACTTTGCACGTGTCATAGTGGAGCCCTCAGGATTCCAGAGCCAGCTTTCTGACATAATAATGGGGCCTCAGAGATAAAAGCCTGGGCCCAGGCAGTGTTGGTCAGTGCTGCTCAGCAGGCAGCACTGGACTGGACTGGATTACAGCTGATACAAGGTGTGAAGGAACAAGGGGTGGCTGTGGGCATGCACTTGCTGCCGCTGCCAGTGTTTATCTGCATGGCAGCAGGGCATTTGGGCGTTGCCAGGAAGGCGTTTTTATGTAGATTCCTCCTCTTTCAGCACTGCATTGTGGTGCAAGCAAAAGAAGCAAATCCTGTCTGGCTTCCTCTCCGGCCTTTATTCACCTCCCGTGTAGCTGTGAGTGTGTGAGCCTGCAGGGCCCCATGGAATTGCCTAGAAGTAGGCTGAATCGCTGCAAGGGCTGAACAGCAGTATCGGGCAGGCTCGGGCAACGCGCGGCCCGTTCGGGTTATCGCTTCTCGGCCTTTTGGCTAAGATCAAGTGTAGTATCTGTTCTTATCAGTTTAATATCTGATACGTCCCCTATCTGGGGACCATATATTAAATGGATTTTTAGAACAGGGAGATGGAAATAGAGCTTGCTCTGTCCACTCCACACATTGACCTGGTATTGCAGTATTTCCAGGACCGGTGCACCCTTTCCTTATGTGTTGACTAAAAGCAGATTCCAAAAGTGTTTTTTGTCTTTGCTGTTGTTTCTGTCTTTCTGAAGGGATCTCCCCTTTTAATCCCATTATTTCAACACCTGTTGGACAATGCATGAGTGATAATGAGCTCATTGATTAAATGCAATTAATGAATAGATTGCCACCTCTTGTTGTGTGTCGTCTGTGTTTCTGTGTTTCCGGCATTTCACATTGGAACACCTGATTCACCTTCCTTGTCTTCTCTCCGCCCTCCCTTTTAGGTAAGTTAAAGAGCTGCACCTGAGCCAGCCACTGATTGATTGATTGATTGATTGATTGATTGATTGATTGATTGATTGATGCAGCACAACAGTCAAATAGTGGAGTGGAGTAGGGGAACAGCAAACAGCCAATAAAGCAGCCCGCCCGCTCGCCTGCCCGCCACAATGGACCTACCTGTGTACACTAGATGGATGTGATGGAATGTACTGTCGTCCCTACATTTCAAGAAGAAGTAAGAATTGCAGTTGCAACAAAGCCTTGCTTGCCTACAAAGAGAGCAGCAATTTGGATTTGTTACTATGTTACCTAGAAGAATAACAAACTGTGCAAGGATGGAGGTTGTAGGAGCAAGGAGAAGTTGTCTGTAAAGTTGGTGGATGCCTATTTTCCATTTTGCAGTCCCTTGTCTCCCTCTTGTGGCCTCCTGGAGGCAACTAGCTGTGCAAAAAAAAGACAGCCTGGCGGCCGGCTGTTGCAGTGTTGCCCTCTCAGGCAACACTGAGTGACTGACTGAGCCTCACCGTCTTATATAAAGTTCAGACGGAACTTTGCACGTGTCATAGTGGAGCCCTCAGGATTCCAGAGCCAGCTTTCTGACATCATAATGGGGCCTCAGAGATAAAAGCCTGGGCCCAGGCAGTGTTGGTCAGTGCTGCTCAGCAGGCAGCACTGGACTGGACTGGATTACAGCTGATACAAGGTGTGAAGGAACAAGGGGTGGCTGTGGGCATGCACTTGCTGCCGCTGCCAGTGTTTATCTGCATGGCAGCAGGGCATTTGGGCGTTGCCAGGAAGGCGTTTTTATGTAGATTCCTCCTCTTTCAGCACTGCATTGTGGTGCAAGCAAAAGAAGCAAATCCTGTCTGGCTTCCTCTCCGGCCTTTATTCACCTCCCGTGTAGCTGTGAGTGTGTGAGCCTGCAGGGCCCCATGGAATTGCCTAGAAGTAGGCTGAATCGCTGCAAGGGCTGAACAGCAGTATCGGGCAGGCTCGGGCAACGCGCGGCCCGTTCGGGTTATCGCTTCTCGCCCTTTTGGCTAAGATCAAGTGTAGTATCTGTTCTTATCAGTTTAATATCTGATACGTCCCCTATCTGGGGACCATATATTAAATGGATTTTTAGAACAGGGAGATGGAAATAGAGCTTGCTCTGTCCACTCCACGCATTGACCTGGTATTGCAGTATTTCCAGGACCGGTGCACCCTTTCCTTATGTGTTGACTAAAAGCAGATTCCAAAAGTGTTTTTTGTCTTTGCTATTGTTTCTGTCTTTCTGAAGGGATCTCCCCTTTTAATCCCATTATTTCAACACCTGTTGGACAATGCATGAGTGATAATGAGCTCATTGATTAAATGCAATTAATGAATAGATTGCCACCTCTTGTTGTGTGTCGTCTGTGTTTCTGTGTTTCCGGCATTTCACATTGGAACACCTCATTCACCTTCCTTGTCTTCTCTCCGCCCTCCCTTTTAGGTAAGTTAAAGAGCTGCACCTGAGCCAGCCACTGATTGATTGATTGATTGATTGATTGATTGATTGATTGATTGATGCAGCACAACAGTCAAATAGTGGAGTGGAGTAGGGGAACAGCAAACAGCCAATAAAGCAGCCCGCCCGCTCGCCACAATGGACCTACCTGTGTACACTAGATGGATGTGATGGAATGTACTGTCGTCCCTACATTTCAAGAAGAAGTAAGAATTGCAGTTGCAACAAAGCCTTGCTTGCCTACAAAGAGAGCAGCAATTTGGATTTGTTACTATGTTACCTAGAAGAATAACAAACTGTGCAAGGATGGAGGTTGTAGGAGCAAGGAGAAGTTGTCTGTAAAGTTGGTGGATGCCTATTTTCCATTTTGCAGTCCCTTGTCTCCCTCTTGTGGCCTCCTGGAGGCAACTAGCTGTGCAAAAAAAAGACAGCCTGGCGGCCGGCTGTTGCAGTGTTGCCCTCTCAGGCAACACTGAGTGACTGACTGAGCCTCACCGTCTTATATAAAGTTCAGACGGAACTTTGCACGTGTCATAGTGGAGCCCTCAGGATTCCAGAGCCAGCTTTCTGACATCATAATGGGGCCTCAGAGATAAAAGCCTGGGCCCAGGCAGTGTTGGTCAGTGCTGCTCAGCAGGCAGCACTGGACTGGACTGGATTACAGCTGATACAAGGTGTGAAGGAACAAGGGGTGGCTGTGGGCATGCACTTGCTGCCGCTGCCAGTGTTTATCTGCATGGCAGCAGGGCATTTGGGCGTTGCCAGGAAGGCGTTTTTATGTAGATTCCTCCTCTTTCAGCACTGCATTGTGGTGCAAGCAAAAGAAGCAAATCCTGTCTGGCTTCCTCTCCAGCCTTTATTCACCTCCCGTGTAGCTGTGAGTGTGTGAGCCTGCAGGGCCCCATGGAATTGCCTAGAAGTAGGCTGAATCGCTGCAAGGGCTGAACAGCAGTATCGGGCAGGCTCGGGCAACGCGCGGCCCGTTCGGGTTATCGCTTCTCGCCCTTTTGGCTAAGATCAAGTGTAGTATCTGTTCTTATCAGTTTAATATCTGATACGTCCCCTATCTGGGGACCATATATTAAATGGATTTTTAGAACAGGGAGATGGAAATAGAGCTTGCTCTGTCCACTCCACGCATTGACCTGGTATTGCAGTATTTCCAGGACCGGTGCACCCTTTCCTTATGTGTTGACTAAAAGCAGATTCCAAAAGTGTTTTTTGTCTTTGCTATTGTTTCTGTCTTTCTGAAGGGATCTCCCCTTTTAATCCCATTATTTCAACACCTGTTGGACAATGCATGAGTGATAATGAGCTCATTGATTAAATGCAATTAATGAATAGATTGCCACCTCTTGTTGTGTGTCGTCTGTGTTTCTGTGTTTCCGGCATTTCACATTGGAACACCTCATTCACCTTCCTTGTCTTCTCTCCGCCCTCCCTTTTAGGTAAGTTAAAGAGCTGCACCTGAGCCAGCCACTGATTGATTGATTGATTGATTGATTGATTGATTGATTGATTGATTGATTGATGCAGCACAACAGTCAAATAGTGGAGTGGAGTAGGGGAACAGCAAACAGCCAATAAAGCAGCCCGCCCGCTCGCCTGCCCGCCACAATGGACCTACCTGTGTACACTAGATGGATGTGATGGAATGTACTGTCGTCCCTACATTTCAAGAAGAAGTAAGAATTGCAGTTGCAACAAAGCCTTGCTTGCCTACAAAGAGAGCAGCAATTTGGATTTGTTACTATGTTACCTAGAAGAATAACAAACTGTGCAAGGATGGAGGTTGTAGGAGCAAGGAGAAGTTGTCTGTAAAGTTGGTGGATGCCTATTTTCCATTTTGCAGTCCCTTGTCTCCCTCTTGTGGCCTCCTGGAGGCAACTAGCTGTGCAAAAAAAAGACAGCCTGGCGGCCGGCTGTTGCAGTGTTGCCCTCTCAGGCAACACTGAGTGACTGACTGAGCCTCACCGTCTTATATAAAGTTCAGACGGAACTTTGCACGTGTCATAGTGGAGCCCTCAGGATTCCAGAGCCAGCTTTCTGACATCATAATGGGGCCTCAGAGATAAAAGCCTGGGCCCAGGCAGTGTTGGTCAGTGCTGCTCAGCAGGCAGCACTGGACTGGACTGGATTACAGCTGATACAAGGTGTGAAGGAACAAGGGGTGGCTGTGGGCATGCACTTGCTGCCGCTGCCAGTGTTTATCTGCATGGCAGCAGGGCATTTGGGCGTTGCCAGGAAGGCGTTTTTATGTAGATTCCTCCTCTTTCAGCACTGCATTGTGGTGCAAGCAAAAGAAGCAAATCCTGTCTGGCTTCCTCTCCGGCCTTTATTCACCTCCCGTGTAGCTGTGAGTGTGTGAGCCTGCAGGGCCCCATGGAATTGCCTAGAAGTAGGCTGAATCGCTGCAAGGGCTGAACAGCAGTATCGGGCAGGCTCGGGCAACGCGCGGCCCGTTCGGGTTATCGCTTCTCGGCCTTTTGGCTAAGATCAAGTGTAGTATCTGTTCTTATCAGTTTAATATCTGATACGTCCCCTATCTGGGGACCATATATTAAATGGATTTTTAGAACAGGGAGATGGAAATAGAGCTTGCTCTGTCCACTCCACGCATTGACCTGGTATTGCAGTATTTCCAGGACCGGTGCACCCTTTCCTTATGTGTTGACTAAAAGCAGATTCCAAAAGTGTTTTTTGTCTTTGCTATTGTTTCTGTCTTTCTGAAGGGATCTCCCCTTTTAATCCCATTATTTCAACACCTGTTGGACAATGCATGAGTGATAATGAGCTCATTGATTAAATGCAATTAATGAATAGATTGCCACCTCTTGTTGTGTGTCGTCTGTGTTTCTGTGTTTCCGGCATTTCACATTGGAACACCTCATTCACCTTCCTTGTCTTCTCTCCGCCCTCCCTTTTAGGTAAGTTAAAGAGCTGCACCTGAGCCAGCCACTGATTGATTGATTGATTGATTGATTGATTGATTGATTGATTGATTGATGCAGCACAACAGTCAAATAGTGGAGTGGAGTAGGGGAACAGCAAACAGCCAATAAAGCAGCCCGCCCGCTCGCCTGCCCGCCACAATGGACCTACCTGTGTACACTAGATGGATGTGATGGAATGTACTGTCGTCCCTACATTTCAAGAAGAAGTAAGAATTGCAGTTGCAACAAAGCCTTGCTTGCCTACAAAGAGAGCAGCAATTTGGATTTGTTACTATGTTACCTAGAAGAATAACAAACTGTGCAAGGATGGAGGTTGTAGGAGCAAGGAGAAGTTGTCTGTAAAGTTGGTGGATGCCTATTTTCCATTTTGCAGTCCCTTGTCTCCCTCTTGTGGCCTCCTGGAGGCAACTTGCTGTGCAAAAAAAAGACAGCCTGGCGGCCGGCTGTTGCAGTGTTGCCCTCTCAGGCAACACTGAGTGACTGACTGAGCCTCACCGTCTTATATAAAGTTCAGACGGAACTTTGCACGTGTCATAGTGGAGCCCTCAGGATTCCAGAGCCAGCTTTCTGACATCATAATGGGGCCTCAGAGATAAAAGCCTGGGCCCAGGCAGTGTTGGTCAGTGCTGCTCAGCAGCCAGCACTGGACTGGACTGGATTACAGCTGATACAAGGTGTGAAGGAACAAGGGGTGGCTGTGGGCATGCACTTGCTGCCGCTGCCAGTGTTTATCTGCATGGCAGCAGGGCATTTGGGCGTTGCCAGGAAGGCGTTTTTATGTAGATTCCTCCTCTTTCAGCACTGCATTGTGGTGCAAGCAAAAGAAGCAAATCCTGTCTGGCTTCCTCTCCGGCCTTTATTCACCTCCCGTGTAGCTGTGAGTGTGTGAGCCTGCAGGGCCCCATGGAATTGCCTAGAAGTAGGCTGAATCGCTGCAAGGGCTGAACAGCAGTATCGGGCAGGCTCGGGCAACGCGCGGCCCGTTCGGGTTATCGCTTCTCGGCCTTTTGGCTAAGATCAAGTGTAGTATCTGTTCTTATCAGTTTAATATCTGATACGTCCCCTATCTGGGGACCATATATTAAATGGATTTTTAGAACAGGGAGATGGAAATAGAGCTTGCTCTGTCCACTCCACGCATTGACCTGGTATTGCAGTATTTCCAGGACCGGTGCACCCTTTCCTTATGTGTTGACTAAAAGCAGATTCCAAAAGTGTTTTTTGTCTTTGCTATTGTTTCTGTCTTTCTGAAGGGATCTCCCCTTTTAATCCCATTATTTCAACACCTGTTGGACAATGCATGAGTGATAATGAGCTCATTGATTAAATGCAATTAATGAATAGATTGCCACCTCTTGTTGTGTGTCGTCTGTGTTTCTGTGTTTCCGGCATTTCACATTGGAACACCTCATTCACCTTCCTTGTCTTCTCTCCGCCCTCCCTTTTAGGTAAGTTAAAGAGCTGCACCTGAGCCAGCCACTGATTGATTGATTGATTGATTGATTGATTGATTGATTGATTGATTGATTGATTGATTGATTGATGCAGCACAACAGTCAAATAGTGGAGTGGAGTAGGGGAACAGCAAACAGCCAATAAAGCAGCCCGCCCGCTCGCCTGCCCGCCACAATGGACCTACCTGTGTACACTAGATGGATGTGATGGAATGTACTGTCGTCCCTACATTTCAAGAAGAAGTAAGAATTGCAGTTGCAACAAAGCCTTGCTTGCCTACAAAGAGAGCAGCAATTTGGATTTGTTACTATGTTACCTAGAAGAATAACAAACTGTGCAAGGATGGAGGTTGTAGGAGCAAGGAGAAGTTGTCTGTAAAGTTGGTGGATGCCTATTTTCCATTTTGCAGTCCCTTGTCTCCCTCTTGTGGCCTCCTGGAGGCAACTAGCTGTGCAAAAAAAAGACAGCCTGGCGGCCGGCTGTTGCAGTGTTGCCCTCTCAGGCAACACTGAGTGACTGACTGAGCCTCACCGTCTTATATAAAGTTCAGACGGAACTTTGCACGTGTCATAGTGGAGCCCTCAGGATTCCAGAGCCAGCTTTCTGACATCATAATGGGGCCTCAGAGATAAAAGCCTGGGCCCAGGCAGTGTTGGTCAGTGCTGCTCAGCAGGCAGCACTGGACTGGACTGGATTACAGCTGATACAAGGTGTGAAGGAACAAGGGGTGGCTGTGGGCATGCACTTGCTGCCGCTGCCAGTGTTTATCTGCATGGCAGCAGGGCATTTGGGCGTTGCCAGGAAGGCGTTTTTATGTAGATTCCTCCTCTTTCAGCACTGCATTGTGGTGCAAGCAAAAGAAGCAAATCCTGTCTGGCTTCCTCTCCGGCCTTTATTCACCTCCCGTGTAGCTGTGAGTGTGTGAGCCTGCAGGGCCCCATGGAATTGCCTAGAAGTAGGCTGAATCGCTGCAAGGGCTGAACAGCAGTATCGGGCAGGCTCGGGCAACGCGCGGCCCGTTCGGGTTATCGCTTCTCGGCCTTTTGGCTAAGATCAAGTGTAGTATCTGTTCTTATCAGTTTAATATCTGATACGTCCCCTATCTGGGGACCATATATTAAATGGATTTTTAGAACAGGGAGATGGAAATAGAGCTTGCTCTGTCCACTCCACGCATTGACCTGGTATTGCAGTATTTCCAGGACCGGTGCACCCTTTCCTTATGTGTTGACTAAAAGCAGATTCCAAAAGTGTTTTTTGTCTTTGCTATTGTTTCTGTCTTTCTGAAGGGATCTCCCCTTTTAATCCCATTATTTCAACACCTGTTGGACAATGCATGAGTGATAATGAGCTCATTGATTAAATGCAATTAATGAATAGATTGCCACCTCTTGTTGTGTGTCGTCTGTGTTTCTGTGTTTCCGGCATTTCACATTGGAACACCTCATTCACCTTCCTTGTCTTCTCTCCGCCCTCCCTTTTAGGTAAGTTAAAGAGCTGCACCTGAGCCAGCCACTGATTGATTGATTGATTGATTGATTGATTGATTGATTGATTGATTGATGCAGCACAACAGTCAAATAGTGGAGTGGAGTAGGGGAACAGCAAACAGCCAATAAAGCAGCCCGCCCGCTCGCCTGCCCGCCACAATGGACCTACCTGTGTACACTAGATGGATGTGATGGAATGTACTGTCGTCCCTACATTTCAAGAAGAAGTAAGAATTGCAGTTGCAGCAAAGCCTTGCTTGCCTACAAAGAGAGCAGCAATTTGGATTTGTTACTATGTTACCTAGAAGAATAACAAACTGTGCAAGGATGGAGGTTGTAGGAGCAAGGAGAAGTTGTCTGTAAAGTTGGTGGATGCCTATTTTCCATTTTGCAGTCCCTTGTCTCCCTCTTGTGGCCTCCTGGAGGCAACTAGCTGTGCAAAAAAAAGACAGCCTGGCGGCCGGCTGTTGCAGTGTTGCCCTCTCAGGCAACACTGAGTGACTGACTGAGCCTCACCGTCTTATATAAAGTTCAGACGGAACTTTGCACGTGTCATAGTGGAGCCCTCAGGATTCCAGAGCCAGCTTTCTGACATCATAATGGGGCCTCAGAGATAAAAGCCTGGGCCCAGGCAGTGTTGGTCAGTGCTGCTCAGCAGGCAGCACTGGACTGGACTGGATTACAGCTGATACAAGGTGTGAAGGAACAAGGGGTGGCTGTGGGCATGCACTTGCTGCCGCTGCCAGTGTTTATCTGCATGGCAGCAGGGCATTTGGGCGTTGCCAGGAAGGCGTTTTTATGTAGATTCCTCCTCTTTCAGCACTGCATTGTGGTGCAAGCAAAAGAAGCAAATCCTGTCTGGCTTCCTCTCCGGCCTTTATTCACCTCCCGTGTAGCTGTGAGTGTGTGAGCCTGCAGGGCCCCATGGAATTGCCTAGAAGTAGGCTGAATCGCTGCAAGGGCTGAACAGCAGTATCGGGCAGGCTCGGGCAACGCGCGGCCCGTTCGGGTTATCGCTTCTCGGCCTTTTGGCTAAGATCAAGTGTAGTATCTGTTCTTATCAGTTTAATATCTGATACGTCCCCTATCTGGGGACCATATATTAAATGGATTTTTAGAACAGGGAGATGGAAATAGAGCTTGCTCTGTCCACTCCACGCATTGACCTGGTATTGCAGTATTTCCAGGACCGGTGCACCCTTTCCTTATGTGTTGACTAAAAGCAGATTCCAAAAGTGTTTTTTGTCTTTGCTATTGTTTCTGTCTTTCTGAAGGGATCTCCCCTTTTAATCCCATTATTTCAACACCTGTTGGACAATGCATGAGTGATAATGAGCTCATTGATTAAATGCAATTAATGAATAGATTGCCACCTCTTGTTGTGTGTCGTCTGTGTTTCTGTGTTTCCGGCATTTCACATTGGAACACCTCATTCACCTTCCTTGTCTTCTCTCCGCCCTCCCTTTTAGGTAAGTTAAAGAGCTGCACCTGAGCCAGCCACTGATTGATTGATTGATTGATTGATTGATTGATTGATGCAGCACAACAGTCAAATAGTGGAGTGGAGTAGGGGAACAGCAAACAGCCAATAAAGCAGCCCGCCCGCTCGCCTGCCCGCCACAATGGACCTACCTGTGTACACTAGATGGATGTGATGGAATGTACTGTCGTCCCTACATTTCAAGAAGAAGTAAGAATTGCAGTTGCAACAAAGCCTTGCTTGCCTACAAAGAGAGCAGCAATTTGGATTTGTTACTATGTTACCTAGAAGAATAACAAACTGTGCAAGGATGGAGGTTGTAGGAGCAAGGAGAAGTTGTCTGTAAAGTTGGTGGATGCCTATTTTCCATTTTGCAGTCCCTTGTCTCCCTCTTGTGGCCTCCTGGAGGCAACTAGCTGTGCAAAAAAAAGACAGCCTGGCGGCCGGCTGTTGCAGTGTTGCCCTCTCAGGCAACACTGAGTGACTGACTGAGCCTCACCGTCTTATATAAAGTTCAGACGGAACTTTGCACGTGTCATAGTGGAGCCCTCAGGATTCCAGAGCCAGCTTTCTGACATCATAATGGGGCCTCAGAGATAAAAGCCTGGGCCCAGGCAGTGTTGGTCAGTGCTGCTCAGCAGGCAGCACTGGACTGGACTGGATTACAGCTGATACAAGGTGTGAAGGAACAAGGGGTGGCTGTGGGCATGCACTTGCTGCCGCTGCCAGTGTTTATCTGCATGGCAGCAGGGCATTTGGGCGTTGCCAGGAAGGCGTTTTTATGTAGATTCCTCCTCTTTCAGCACTGCATTGTGGTGCAAGCAAAAGAAGCAAATCCTGTCTGGCTTCCTCTCCGGCCTTTATTCACCTCCCGTGTAGCTGTGAGTGTGTGAGCCTGCAGGGCCCCATGGAATTGCCTAGAAGTAGGCTGAATCGCTGCAAGGGCTGAACAGCAGTATCGGGCAGGCTCGGGCAACGCGCGGCCCGTTCGGGTTATCGCTTCTCGGCCTTTTGGCTAAGATCAAGTGTAGTATCTGTTCTTATCAGTTTAATATCTGATACGTCCCCTATCTGGGGACCATATATTAAATGCATTTTTAGAACAGGGAGATGGAAATAGAGCTTGCTCTGTCCACTCCACGCATTGACCTGGTATTGCAGTATTTCCAGGACCGGTGCACCCTTTCCTTATGTGTTGACTAAAAGCAGATTCCAAAAGTGTTTTTTGTCTTTGCTATTGTTTCTGTCTTTCTGAAGGGATCTCCCCTTTTAATCCCATTATTTCAACACCTGTTGGACAATGCATGAGTGATAATGAGCTCATTGATTAAATGCAATTAATGAATAGATTGCCACCTCTTGTTGTGTGTGGTCTGTGTTTCTGTGTTTCCGGCATTTCACATTGGAACACCTCATTCACCTTCCTTGTCTTCTCTCCGCCCTCCCTTTTAGGTAAGTTAAAGAGCTGCACCTGAGCCAGCCACTGATTGATTGATTGATTGATTGATTGATTGATTGATTGATTGATTGATTGATTGATGCAGCACAACAGTCAAATAGTGGAGTGGAGTAGGGGAACAGCAAACAGCCAATAAAGCAGCCCGCCCGCTCGCCTGCCCGCCACAATGGACCTACCTGTGTACACTAGATGGATGTGATGGAATGTACTGTCGTCCCTACATTTCAAGAAGAAGTAAGAATTGCAGTTGCAACAAAGCCTTGCTTGCCTACAAAGAGAGCAGCAATTTGGATTTGTTACTATGTTACCTAGAAGAATAACAAACTGTGCAAGGATGGAGGTTGTAGGAGCAAGGAGAAGTTGTCTGTAAAGTTGGTGGATGCCTATTTTCCATTTTGCAGTCCCTTGTCTCCCTCTTGTGGCCTCCTGGAGGCAACTAGCTGTGCAAAAAAAAGACAGCCTGGCGGCCGGCTGTTGCAGTGTTGCCCTCTCAGGCAACACTGAGTGACTGACTGAGCCTCACCGTCTTATATAAAGTTCAGACGGAACTTTGCACGTGTCATAGTGGAGCCCTCAGGATTCCAGAGCCAGCTTTCTGACATCATAATGGGGCCTCAGAGATAAAAGCCTGGGCCCAGGCAGTGTTGGTCAGTGCTGCTCAGCAGGCAGCACTGGACTGGACTGGATTACAGCTGATACAAGGTGTGAAGGAACAAGGGGTGGCTGTGGGCATGCACTTGCTGCCGCTGCCAGTGTTTATCTGCATGGCAGCAGGGCATTTGGGCGTTGCCAGGAAGGCGTTTTTATGTAGATTCCTCCTCTTTCAGCACTGCATTGTGGTGCAAGCAAAAGAAGCAAATCCTGTCTGGCTTCCTCTCCGGCCTTTATTCACCTCCCGTGTAGCTGTGAGTGTGTGAGCCTGCAGGGCCCCATGGAATTGCCTAGAAGTAGGCTGAATCGCTGCAAGGGCTGAACAGCAGTATCGGGCAGGCTCGGGCAACGCGCGGCCCGTTCGGGTTATCGCTTCTCGCCCTTTTGGCTAAGATCAAGTGTAGTATCTGTTCTTATCAGTTTAATATCTGATACGTCCCCTATCTGGGGACCATATATTAAATGGATTTTTAGAACAGGGAGATGGAAATAGAGCTTGCTCTGTCCACTCCACGCATTGACCTGGTATTGCAGTATTTCCAGGACCGGTGCACCCTTTCCTTATGTGTTGACTAAAAGCAGATTCCAAAAGTGTTTTTTGTCTTTGCTATTGTTTCTGTCTTTCTGAAGGGATCTCCCCTTTTAATCCCATTATTTCAACACCTGTTGGACAATGCATGAGTGATAATGAGCTCATTGATTAAATGCAATTAATGAATAGATTGCCACCTCTTGTTGTGTGTCGTCTGTGTTTCTGTGTTTCCGGCATTTCACATTGGAACACCTCGTTCACCTTCCTTGTCTTCTCTCCGCCCTCCCTTTTAGGTAAGTTAAAGAGCTGCACCTGAGCCAGCCACTGATTGATTGATTGATTGATTGATTGATTGATTGATTGATTGATTGATTGATTGATTGATTGATTGATGCAGCACAACAGTCAAATAGTGGAGTGGAGTAGGGGAACAGCAAACAGCCAATAAAGCAGCCCGCCCGCTCGCCTGCCCGCCACAATGGACCTACCTGTGTACACTAGATGGATGTGATGGAATGTACTGTCGTCCCTACATTTCAAGAAGAAGTAAGAATTGCAGTTGCAACAAAGCCTTGCTTGCCTACAAAGAGAGCAGCAATTTGGATTTGTTACTATGTTACCTAGAAGAATAACAAACTGTGCAAGGATGGAGGTTGTAGGAGCAAGGAGAAGTTGTCTGTAAAGTTGGTGGATGCCTATTTTCCATTTTGCAGTCCCTTGTCTCCCTCTTGTGGCCTCCTGGAGGCAACTAGCTGTGCAAAAAAAAGACAGCCTGGCGGCCGGCTGTTGCAGTGTTGCCCTCTCAGGCAACACTGAGTGACTGACTGAGCCTCACCGTCTTATATAAAGTTCAGACGGAACTTTGCACGTGTCATAGTGGAGCCCTCAGGATTCCAGAGCCAGCTTTCTGACATCATAATGGGGCCTCAGAGATAAAAGCCTGGGCCCAGGCAGTGTTGGTCAGTGCTGCTCAGCAGGCAGCACTGGACTGGACTGGATTACAGCTGATACAAGGTGTGAAGGAACAAGGGGTGGCTGTGGGCATGCACTTGCTGCCGCTGCCAGTGTTTATCTGCATGGCAGCAGGGCATTTGGGCGTTGCCAGGAAGGCGTTTTTATGTAGATTCCTCCTCTTTCAGCACTGCATTGTGGTGCAAGCAAAAGAAGCAAATCCTGTCTGGCTTCCTCTCCGGCCTTTATTCACCTCCCGTGTAGCTGTGAGTGTGTGAGCCTGCAGGGCCCCATGGAATTGCCTAGAAGTAGGCTGAATCGCTGCAAGGGCTGAACAGCAGTATCGGGCAGGCTCGGGCAACGCGCGGCCCGTTCGGGTTATCGCTTCTCGGCCTTTTGGCTAAGATCAAGTGTAGTATCTGTTCTTATCAGTTTAATATCTGATACGTCCCCTATCTGGGGACCATATATTAAATGGATTTTTAGAACAGGGAGATGGAAATAGAGCTTGCTCTGTCCACTCCACGCATTGACCTGGTATTGCAGTATTTCCAGGACCGGTGCACCCTTTCCTTATGTGTTGACTAAAAGCAGATTCCAAAAGTGTTTTTTGTCTTTGCTATTGTTTCTGTCTTTCTGAAGGGATCTCCCCTTTTAATCCCATTATTTCAACACCTGTTGGACAATGCATGAGTGATAATGAGCTCATTGATTAAATGCAATTAATGAATAGATTGCCACCTCTTGTTGTGTGTCGTCTGTGTTTCTGTGTTTCCGGCATTTCACATTGGAACACCTCATTCACCTTCCTTGTCTTCTCTCCGCCCTCCCTTTTAGGTAAGTTAAAGAGCTGCACCTGAGCCAGCCACTGATTGATTGATTGATTGATTGATTGATTGATTGATTGATTGATTGATTGATTGATTGATGCAGCACAACAGTCAAATAGTGGAGTGGAGTAGGGGAACAGCAAACAGCCAATAAAGCAGCCCGCCCGCTCGCCTGCCCGCCACAATGGACCTACCTGTGTACACTAGATGGATGTGATGGAATGTACTGTCGTCCCTACATTTCAAGAAGAAGTAAGAATTGCAGTTGCAACAAAGCCTTGCTTGCCTACAAAGAGAGCAGCAATTTGGATTTGTTACTATGTTACCTAGAAGAATAACAAACTGTGCAAGGATGGAGGTTGTAGGAGCAAGGAGAAGTTGTCTGTAAAGTTGGTGGATGCCTATTTTCCATTTTGCAGTCCCTTGTCTCCCTCTTGTGGCCTCCTGGAGGCAACTTGCTGTGCAAAAAAAAGACAGCCTGGCGGCCGGCTGTTGCAGTGTTGCCCTCTCAGGCAACACTGAGTGACTGACTGAGCCTCACCGTCTTATATAAAGTTCAGACGGAACTTTGCACGTGTCATAGTGGAGCCCTCAGGATTCCAGAGCCAGCTTTCTGACATCATAATGGGGCCTCAGAGATAAAAGCCTGGGCCCAGGCAGTGTTGGTCAGTGCTGCTCAGCAGGCAGCACTGGACTGGACTGGATTACAGCTGATACAAGGTGTGAAGGAACAAGGGGTGGCTGTGGGCATGCACTTGCTGCCGCTGCCAGTGTTTATCTGCATGGCAGCAGGGCATTTGGGCGTTGCCAGGAAGGCGTTTTTATGTAGATTCCTCCTCTTTCAGCACTGCATTGTGGTGCAAGCAAAAGAAGCAAATCCTGTCTGGCTTCCTCTCCGGCCTTTATTCACCTCCCGTGTAGCTGTGAGTGTGTGAGCCTGCAGGGCCCCATGGAATTGCCTAGAAGTAGGCTGAATCGCTGCAAGGGCTGAACAGCAGTATCGGGCAGGCTCGGGCAACGCGCGGCCCGTTCGGGTTATCGCTTCTCGGCCTTTTGGCTAAGATCAAGTGTAGTATCTGTTCTTATCAGTTTAATATCTGATACGTCCCCTATCTGGGGACCATATATTAAATGGATTTTTAGAACAGGGAGATGGAAATAGAGCTTGCTCTGTCCACTCCACGCATTGACCTGGTATTGCAGTATTTCCAGGACCGGTGCACCCTTTCCTTATGTGTTGACTAAAAGCAGATTCCAAAAGTGTTTTTTGTCTTTGCTATTGTTTCTGTCTTTCTGAAGGGATCTCCCCTTTTAATCCCATTATTTCAACACCTGTTGGACAATGCATGAGTGATAATGAGCTCATTGATTAAATGCAATTAATGAATAGATTGCCACCTCTTGTTGTGTGTCGTCTGTGTTTCTGTGTTTCCGGCATTTCACATTGGAACACCTCATTCACCTTCCTTGTCTTCTCTCCGCCCTCCCTTTTAGGTAAGTTAAAGAGCTGCACCTGAGCCAGCCACTGATTGATTGATTGATTGATTGATTGATTGATTGATTGATGCAGCACAACAGTCAAATAGTGGAGTGGAGTAGGGGAACAGCAAACAGCCAATAAAGCAGCCCGCCCGCTCGCCTGCCCGCCACAATGGACCTACCTGTGTACACTAGATGGATGTGATGGAATGTACTGTCGTCCCTACATTTCAAGAAGAAGTAAGAATTGCAGTTGCAACAAAGCCTTGCTTGCCTACAAAGAGAGCAGCAATTTGGATTTGTTACTATGTTACCTAGAAGAATAACAAACTGTGCAAGGATGGAGGTTGTAGGAGCAAGGAGAAGTTGTCTGTAAAGTTGGTGGATGCCTATTTTCCATTTTGCAGTCCCTTGTCTCCCTCTTGTGGCCTCCTGGAGGCAACTAGCTGTGCAAAAAAAAGACAGCCTGGCGGCCGGCTGTTGCAGTGTTGCCCTCTCAGGCAACACTGAGTGACTGACTGAGCCTCACCGTCTTATATAAAGTTCAGACGGAACTTTGCACGTGTCATAGTGGAGCCCTCAGGATTCCAGAGCCAGCTTTCTGACATCATAATGGGGCCTCAGAGATAAAAGCCTGGGCCCAGGCAGTGTTGGTCAGTGCTGCTCAGCAGGCAGCACTGGACTGGACTGGATTACAGCTGATACAAGGTGTGAAGGAACAAGGGGTGGCTGTGGGCATGCACTTGCTGCCGCTGCCAGTGTTTATCTGCATGGCAGCAGGGCATTTGGGCGTTGCCAGGAAGGCGTTTTTATGTAGATTTACTCCTCTTTCAGCACTGCATTGTGGTGCAAGCAAAAGAAGCAAATCCTGTCTGGCTTCCTCTCCGGCCTTTATTCACCTCCCGTGTAGCTGTGAGTGTGTGAGCCTGCAGGGCCCCATGGAATTGCCTAGAAGTAGGCTGAATCGCTGCAAGGGCTGAACAGCAGTATCGGGCAGGCTCGGGCAACGCGCGGCCCGTTCGGGTTATCGCTTCTCGGCCTTTTGGCTAAGATCAAGTGTAGTATCTGTTCTTATCAGTTTAATATCTGATACGTCCCCTATCTGGGGACCATATATTAAATGGATTTTTAGAACAGGGAGATGGAAATAGAGCTTGCTCTGTCCACTCCACGCATTGACCTGGTATTGCAGTATTTCCAGGACCGGTGCACCCTTTCCTTATGTGTTGACTAAAAGCAGATTCCAAAAGTGTTTTTTGTCTTTGCTATTGTTTCTGTCTTTCTGAAGGGATCTCCCCTTTTAATCCCATTATTTCAACACCTGTTGGACAATGCATGAGTGATAATGAGCTCATTGATTAAATGCAATTAATGAATAGATTGCCACCTCTTGTTGTGTGTCGTCTGTGTTTCTGTGTTTCCGGCATTTCACATTGGAACACCTCATTCACCTTCCTTGTCTTCTCTCCGCCCTCCCTTTTAGGTAAGTTAAAGAGCTGCACCTGAGCCAGCCACTGATTGATTGATTGATTGATTGATTGATTGATTGATTGATTGATTGATTGATTGATGCAGCACAACAGTCAAATAGTGGAGTGGAGTAGGGGAACAGCAAACAGCCAATAAAGCAGCCCGCCCGCTCGCCTGCCCGCCACAATGGACCTACCTGTGTACACTAGATGGATGTGATGGAATGTACTGTCGTCCCTACATTTCAAGAAGAAGTAAGAATTGCAGTTGCAACAAAGCCTTGCTTGCCTACAAAGAGAGCAGCAATTTGGATTTGTTACTATGTTACCTAGAAGAATAACAAACTGTGCAAGGATGGAGGTTGTAGGAGCAAGGAGAAGTTGTCTGTAAAGTTGGTGGATGCCTATTTTCCATTTTGCAGTCCCTTGTCTCCCTCTTGTGGCCTCCTGGAGGCAACTAGCTGTGCAAAAAAAAGACAGCCTGGCGGCCGGCTGTTGCAGTGTTGCCCTCTCAGGCAACACTGAGTGACTGACTGAGCCTCACCGTCTTATATAAAGTTCAGACGGAACTTTGCACGTGTCATAGTGGAGCCCTCAGGATTCCAGAGCCAGCTTTCTGACATCATAATGGGGCCTCAGAGATAAAAGCCTGGGCCCAGGCAGTGTTGGTCAGTGCTGCTCAGCAGGCAGCACTGGACTGGACTGGATTACAGCTGATACAAGGTGTGAAGGAACAAGGGGTGGCTGTGGGCATGCACTTGCTGCCGCTGCCAGTGTTTATCTGCATGGCAGCAGGGCATTTGGGCGTTGCCAGGAAGGCGTTTTTATGTAGATTCCTCCTCTTTCAGCACTGCATTGTGGTGCAAGCAAAAGAAGCAAATCCTGTCTGGCTTCCTCTCCGGCCTTTATTCACCTCCCGTGTAGCTGTGAGTGTGTGAGCCTGCAGGGCCCCATGGAATTGCCTAGAAGTAGGCTGAATCGCTGCAAGGGCTGAACAGCAGTATCGGGCAGGCTCGGGCAACGCGCGGCCCGTTCGGGTTATCGCTTCTCGGCCTTTTGGCTAAGATCAAGTGTAGTATCTGTTCTTATCAGTTTAATATCTGATACGTCCCCTATCTGGGGACCATATATTAAATGGATTTTTAGAACAGGGAGATGGAAATAGAGCTTGCTCTGTCCACTCCACGCATTGACCTGGTATTGCAGTATTTCCAGGACCGGTGCACCCTTTCCTTATGTGTTGACTAAAAGCAGATTCCAAAAGTGTTTTTTGTCTTTGCTATTGTTTCTGTCTTTCTGAAGGGATCTCCCCTTTTAATCCCATTATTTCAACACCTGTTGGACAATGCATGAGTGATAATGAGCTCATTGATTAAATGCAATTAATGAATAGATTGCCACCTCTTGTTGTGTGTCGTCTGTGTTTCTGTGTTTCCGGCATTTCACATTGGAACACCTCATTCACCTTCCTTGTCTTCTCTCCGCCCTCCCTTTTAGGTAAGTTAAAGAGCTGCACCTGAGCCAGCCACTGATTGATTGATTGATTGATTGATTGATTGATTGATTGATTGATTGATTGATTGATGCAGCACAACAGTCAAATAGTGGAGTGGAGTAGGGGAACAGCAAACAGCCAATAAAGCAGCCCGCCCGCTCGCCTGCCCGCCACAATGGACCTACCTGTGTACACTAGATGGATGTGATGGAATGTACTGTCGTCCCTACATTTCAAGAAGAAGTAAGAATTGCAGTTGCAACAAAGCCTTGCTTGCCTACAAAGAGAGCAGCAATTTGGATTTGTTACTATGTTACCTAGAAGAATAACAAACTGTGCAAGGATGGAGGTTGTAGGAGCAAGGAGAAGTTGTCTGTAAAGTTGGTGGATGCCTATTTTCCATTTTGCAGTCCCTTGTCTCCCTCTTGTGGCCTCCTGGAGGCAACTTGCTGTGCAAAAAAAAGACAGCCTGGCGGCCGGCTGTTGCAGTGTTGCCCTCTCAGGCAACACTGAGTGACTGACTGAGCCTCACCGTCTTATATAAAGTTCAGACGGAACTTTGCACGTGTCATAGTGGAGCCCTCAGGATTCCAGAGCCAGCTTTCTGACATCATAATGGGGCCTCAGAGATAAAAGCCTGGGCCCAGGCAGTGTTGGTCAGTGCTGCTCAGCAGGCAGCACTGGACTGGACTGGATTACAGCTGATACAAGGTGTGAAGGAACAAGGGGTGGCTGTGGGCATGCACTTGCTGCCGCTGCCAGTGTTTATCTGCATGGCAGCAGGGCATTTGGGCGTTGCCAGGAAGGCGTTTTTATGTAGATTCCTCCTCTTTCAGCACTGCATTGTGGTGCAAGCAAAAGAAGCAAATCCTGTCTGGCTTCCTCTCCGGCCTTTATTCACCTCCCGTGTAGCTGTGAGTGTGTGAGCCTGCAGGGCCCCATGGAATTGCCTAGAAGTAGGCTGAATCGCTGCAAGGGCTGAACAGCAGTATCGGGCAGGCTCGGGCAACGCGCGGCCCGTTCGGGTTATCGCTTCTCGGCCTTTTGGCTAAGATCAAGTGTAGTATCTGTTCTTATCAGTTTAATATCTGATACGTCCCCTATCTGGGGACCATATATTAAATGGATTTTTAGAACAGGGAGATGGAAATAGAGCTTGCTCTGTCCACTCCACGCATTGACCTGGTATTGCAGTATTTCCAGGACCGGTGCACCCTTTCCTTATGTGTTGACTAAAAGCAGATTCCAAAAGTGTTTTTTGTCTTTGCTATTGTTTCTGTCTTTCTGAAGGGATCTCCCCTTTTAATCCCATTATTTCAACACCTGTTGGACAATGCATGAGTGATAATGAGCTCATTGATTAAATGCAATTAATGAATAGATTGCCACCTCTTGTTGTGTGTCGTCTGTGTTTCTGTGTTTCCGGCATTTCACATTGGAACACCTCATTCACCTTCCTTGTCTTCTCTCCGCCCTCCCTTTTAGGTAAGTTAAAGAGCTGCACCTGAGCCAGCCACTGATTGATTGATTGATTGATTGATTGATTGATTGATTGATGCAGCACAACAGTCAAATAGTGGAGTGGAGTAGGGGAACAGCAAACAGCCAATAAAGCAGCCCGCCCGCTCGCCTGCCCGCCACAATGGACCTACCTGTGTACACTAGATGGATGTGATGGAATGTACTGTCGTCCCTACATTTCAAGAAGAAGTAAGAATTGCAGTTGCAACAAAGCCTTGCTTGCCTACAAAGAGAGCAGCAATTTGGATTTGTTACTATGTTACCTAGAAGAATAACAAACTGTGCAAGGATGGAGGTTGTAGGAGCAAGGAGAAGTTGTCTGTAAAGTTGGTGGATGCCTATTTTCCATTTTGCAGTCCCTTGTCTCCCTCTTGTGGCCTCCTGGAGGCAACTAGCTGTGCAAAAAAAAGACAGCCTGGCGGCCGGCTGTTGCAGTGTTGCCCTCTCAGGCAACACTGAGTGACTGACTGAGCCTCACCGTCTTATATAAAGTTCAGACGGAACTTTGCACGTGTCATAGTGGAGCCCTCAGGATTCCAGAGCCAGCTTTCTGACATCATAATGGGGCCTCAGAGATAAAAGCCTGGGCCCAGGCAGTGTTGGTCAGTGCTGCTCAGCAGGCAGCACTGGACTGGACTGGATTACAGCTGATACAAGGTGTGAAGGAACAAGGGGTGGCTGTGGGCATGCACTTGCTGCCGCTGCCAGTGTTTATCTGCATGGCAGCAGGGCATTTGGGCGTTGCCAGGAAGGCGTTTTTATGTAGATTCCTCCTCTTTCAGCACTGCATTGTGGTGCAAGCAAAAGAAGCAAATCCTGTCTGGCTTCCTCTCCGGCCTTTATTCACCTCCCGTGTAGCTGTGAGTGTGTGAGCCTGCAGGGCCCCATGGAATTGCCTAGAAGTAGGCTGAATCGCTGCAAGGGCTGAACAGCAGTATCGGGCAGGCTCGGGCAACGCGCGGCCCGTTCGGGTTATCGCTTCTCGGCCTTTTGGCTAAGATCAAGTGTAGTATCTGTTCTTATCAGTTTAATATCTGATACGTCCCCTATCTGGGGACCATATATTAAATGGATTTTTAGAACAGGGAGATGGAAATAGAGCTTGCTCTGTCCACTCCACGCATTGACCTGGTATTGCAGTATTTCCAGGACCGGTGCACCCTTTCCTTATGTGTTGACTAAAAGCAGATTCCAAAAGTGTTTTTTGTCTTTGCTATTGTTTCTGTCTTTCTGAAGGGATCTCCCCTTTTAATCCCATTATTTCAACACCTGTTGGACAATGCATGAGTGATAATGAGCTCATTGATTAAATGCAATTAATGAATAGATTGCCACCTCTTGTTGTGTGTCGTCTGTGTTTCTGTGTTTCCGGCATTTCACATTGGAACACCTCATTCACCTTCCTTGTCTTCTCTCCGCCCTCCCTTTTAGGTAAGTTAAAGAGCTGCACCTGAGCCAGCCACTGATTGATTGATTGATTGATTGATTGATTGATTGATTGATTGATTGATTGATTGATGCAGCACAACAGTCAAATAGTGGAGTGGAGTAGGGGAACAGCAAACAGCCAATAAAGCAGCCCGCCCGCTCGCCTGCCCGCCACAATGGACCTACCTGTGTACACTAGATGGATGTGATGGAATGTACTGTCGTCCCTACATTTCAAGAAGAAGTAAGAATTGCAGTTGCAACAAAGCCTTGCTTGCCTACAAAGAGAGCAGCAATTTGGATTTGTTACTATGTTACCTAGAAGAATAACAAACTGTGCAAGGATGGAGGTTGTAGGAGCAAGGAGAAGTTGTCTGTAAAGTTGGTGGATGCCTATTTTCCATTTTGCAGTCCCTTGTCTCCCTCTTGTGGCCTCCTGGAGGCAACTAGCTGTGCAAAAAAAAGACAGCCTGGCGGCCGGCTGTTGCAGTGTTGCCCTCTCAGGCAACACTGAGTGACTGACTGAGCCTCACCGTCTTATATAAAGTTCAGACGGAACTTTGCACGTGTCATAGTGGAGCCCTCAGGATTCCAGAGCCAGCTTTCTGACATCATAATGGGGCCTCAGAGATAAAAGCCTGGGCCCAGGCAGTGTTGGTCAGTGCTGCTCAGCAGGCAGCACTGGACTGGACTGGATTACAGCTGATACAAGGTGTGAAGGAACAAGGGGTGGCTGTGGGCATGCACTTGCTGCCGCTGCCAGTGTTTATCTGCATGGCAGCAGGGCATTTGGGCGTTGCCAGGAAGGCGTTTTTATGTAGATTCCTCCTCTTTCAGCACTGCATTGTGGTGCAAGCAAAAGAAGCAAATCCTGTCTGGCTTCCTCTCCGGCCTTTATTCACCTCCCGTGTAGCTGTGAGTGTGTGAGCCTGCAGGGCCCCATGGAATTGCCTAGAAGTAGGCTGAATCGCTGCAAGGGCTGAACAGCAGTATCGGGCAGGCTCGGGCAACGCGCGGCCCGTTCGGGTTATCGCTTCTCGGCCTTTTGGCTAAGATCAAGTGTAGTATCTGTTCTTATCAGTTTAATATCTGATACGTCCCCTATCTGGGGACCATATATTAAATGGATTTTTAGAACAGGGAGATGGAAATAGAGCTTGCTCTGTCCACTCCACGCATTGACCTGGTATTGCAGTATTTCCAGGACCGGTGCACCCTTTCCTTATGTGTTGACTAAAAGCAGATTCCAAAAGTGTTTTTTGTCTTTGCTATTGTTTCTGTCTTTCTGAAGGGATCTCCCCTTTTAATCCCATTATTTCAACACCTGTTGGACAATGCATGAGTGATAATGAGCTCATTGATTAAATGCAATTAATGAATAGATTGCCACCTCTTGTTGTGTGTCGTCTGTGTTTCTGTGTTTCCGGCATTTCACATTGGAACACCTCATTCACCTTCCTTGTCTTCTCTCCGCCCTCCCTTTTAGGTAAGTTAAAGAGCTGCACCTGAGCCAGCCACTGATTGATTGATTGATTGATTGATTGATTGATTGATTGATTGATTGATTGATGCAGCACAACAGTCAAATAGTGGAGTGGAGTAGGGGAACAGCAAACAGCCAATAAAGCAGCCCGCCCGCTCGCCTGCCCGCCACAATGGACCTACCTGTGTACACTAGATGGATGTGATGGAATGTACTGTCGTCCCTACATTTCAAGAAGAAGTAAGAATTGCAGTTGCAACAAAGCCTTGCTTGCCTACAAAGAGAGCAGCAATTTGGATTTGTTACTATGTTACCTAGAAGAATAACAAACTGTGCAAGGATGGAGGTTGTAGGAGCAAGGAGAAGTTGTCTGTAAAGTTGGTGGATGCCTATTTTCCATTTTGCAGTCCCTTGTCTCCCTCTTGTGGCCTCCTGGAGGCAACTAGCTGTGCAAAAAAAAGACAGCCTGGCGGCCGGCTGTTGCAGTGTTGCCCTCTCAGGCAACACTGAGTGACTGACTGAGCCTCACCGTCTTATATAAAGTTCAGACGGAACTTTGCACGTGTCATAGTGGAGCCCTCAGGATTCCAGAGCCAGCTTTCTGACATCATAATGGGGCCTCAGAGATAAAAGCCTGGGCCCAGGCAGTGTTGGTCAGTGCTGCTCAGCAGGCAGCACTGGACTGGACTGGATTACAGCTGATACAAGGTGTGAAGGAACAAGGGGTGGCTGTGGGCATGCACTTGCTGCCGCTGCCAGTGTTTATCTGCATGGCAGCAGGGCATTTGGGCGTTGCCAGGAAGGCGTTTTTATGTAGATTCCTCCTCTTTCAGCACTGCATTGTGGTGCAAGCAAAAGAAGCAAATCCTGTCTGGCTTCCTCTCCGGCCTTTATTCACCTCCCGTGTAGCTGTGAGTGTGTGAGCCTGCAGGGCCCCATGGAATTGCCTAGAAGTAGGCTGAATCGCTGCAAGGGCTGAACAGCAGTATCGGGCAGGCTCGGGCAACGCGCGGCCCGTTCGGGTTATCGCTTCTCGGCCTTTTGGCTAAGATCAAGTGTAGTATCTGTTCTTATCAGTTTAATATCTGATACGTCCCCTATCTGGGGACCATATATTAAATGGATTTTTAGAACAGGGAGATGGAAATAGAGCTTGCTCTGTCCACTCCACGCATTGACCTGGTATTGCAGTATTTCCAGGACCGGTGCACCCTTTCCTTATGTGTTGACTAAAAGCAGATTCCAAAAGTGTTTTTTGTCTTTGCTATTGTTTCTGTCTTTCTGAAGGGATCTCCCCTTTTAATCCCATTATTTCAACACCTGTTGGACAATGCATGAGTGATAATGAGCTCATTGATTAAATGCAATTAATGAATAGATTGCCACCTCTTGTTGTGTGTCGTCTGTGTTTCTGTGTTTCCGGCATTTCACATTGGAACACCTCATTCACCTTCCTTGTCTTCTCTCCGCCCTCCCTTTTAGGTAAGTTAAAGAGCTGCACCTGAGCCAGCCACTGATTGATTGATTGATTGATTGATTGATTGATTGATTGATTGATTGATTGATTGATTGATGCAGCACAACAGTCAAATAGTGGAGTGGAGTAGGGGAACAGCAAACAGCCAATAAAGCAGCCCGCCCGCTCGCCTGCCCGCCACAATGGACCTACCTGTGTACACTAGATGGATGTGATGGAATGTACTGTCGTCCCTACATTTCAAGAAGAAGTAAGAATTGCAGTTGCAACAAAGCCTTGCTTGCCTACAAAGAGAGCAGCAATTTGGATTTGTTACTATGTTACCTAGAAGAATAACAAACTGTGCAAGGATGGAGGTTGTAGGAGCAAGGAGAAGTTGTCTGTAAAGTTGGTGGATGCCTATTTTCCATTTTGCAGTCCCTTGTCTCCCTCTTGTGGCCTCCTGGAGGCAACTTGCTGTGCAAAAAAAAGACAGCCTGGCGGCCGGCTGTTGCAGTGTTGCCCTCTCAGGCAACACTGAGTGACTGACTGAGCCTCACCGTCTTATATAAAGTTCAGACGGAACTTTGCACGTGTCATAGTGGAGCCCTCAGGATTCCAGAGCCAGCTTTCTGACATCATAATGGGGCCTCAGAGATAAAAGCCTGGGCCCAGGCAGTGTTGGTCAGTGCTGCTCAGCAGGCAGCACTGGACTGGACTGGATTACAGCTGATACAAGGTGTGAAGGAACAAGGGGTGGCTGTGGGCATGCACTTGCTGCCGCTGCCAGTGTTTATCTGCATGGCAGCAGGGCATTTGGGCGTTGCCAGGAAGGCGTTTTTATGTAGATTCCTCCTCTTTCAGCACTGCATTGTGGTGCAAGCAAAAGAAGCAAATCCTGTCTGGCTTCCTCTCCGGCCTTTATTCACCTCCCGTGTAGCTGTGAGTGTGTGAGCCTGCAGGGCCCCATGGAATTGCTGCAAGGGCTGAACAGCAGTATCGGGCAGGCTCGGGCAACGCGCGGCCCGTTCGGGTTATCGCTTCTCGGCCTTTTGGCTAAGATCAAGTGTAGTATCTGTTCTTATCAGTTTAATATCTGATACGTCCCCTATCTGGGGACCATATATTAAATGGATTTTTAGAACAGGGAGATGGAAATAGAGCTTGCTCTGTCCACTCCACGCATTGACCTGGTATTGCAGTATTTCCAGGACCGGTGCACCCTTTCCTTATGTGTTGACTAAAAGCAGATTCCAAAAGTGTTTTTTGTCTTTGCTATTGTTTCTGTCTTTCTGAAGGGATCTCCCCTTTTAATCCCATTATTTCAACACCTGTTGGACAATGCATGAGTGATAATGAGCTCATTGATTAAATGCAATTAATGAATAGATTGCCACCTCTTGTTGTGTGTCGTCTGTGTTTCTGTGTTTCCGGCATTTCACATTGGAACACCTCATTCACCTTCCTTGTCTTCTCTCCGCCCTCCCTTTTAGGTAAGTTAAAGAGCTGCACCTGAGCCAGCCACTGATTGATTGATTGATTGATTGATTGATTGATTGATTGATTGATTGATTGATTGATTGATGCAGCACAACAGTCAAATAGTGGAGTGGAGTAGGGGAACAGCAAACAGCCAATAAAGCAGCCCGCCCGCTCGCCTGCCCGCCACAATGGACCTACCTGTGTACACTAGATGGATGTGATGGAATGTACTGTCGTCCCTACATTTCAAGAAGAAGTAAGAATTGCAGTTGCAACAAAGCCTTGCTTGCCTACAAAGAGAGCAGCAATTTGGATTTGTTACTATGTTACCTAGAAGAATAACAAACTGTGCAAGGATGGAGGTTGTAGGAGCAAGGAGAAGTTGTCTGTAAAGTTGGTGGATGCCTATTTTCCATTTTGCAGTCCCTTGTCTCCCTCTTGTGGCCTCCTGGAGGCAACTAGCTGTGCAAAAAAAAGACAGCCTGGCGGCCGGCTGTTGCAGTGTTGCCCTCTCAGGCAACACTGAGTGACTGACTGAGCCTCACCGTCTTATATAAAGTTCAGACGGAACTTTGCACGTGTCATAGTGGAGCCCTCAGGATTCCAGAGCCAGCTTTCTGACATCATAATGGGGCCTCAGAGATAAAAGCCTGGGCCCAGGCAGTGTTGGTCAGTGCTGCTCAGCAGGCAGCACTGGACTGGACTGGATTACAGCTGATACAAGGTGTGAAGGAACAAGGGGTGGCTGTGGGCATGCACTTGCTGCCGCTGCCAGTGTTTATCTGCATGGCAGCAGGGCATTTGGGCGTTGCCAGGAAGGCGTTTTTATGTAGATTCCTCCTCTTTCAGCACTGCATTGTGGTGCAAGCAAAAGAAGCAAATCCTGTCTGGCTTCCTCTCCGGCCTTTATTCACCTCCCGTGTAGCTGTGAGTGTGTGAGCCTGCAGGGCCCCATGGAATTGCCTAGAAGTAGGCTGAATCGCTGCAAGGGCTGAACAGCAGTATCGGGCAGGCTCGGGCAACGCGCGGCCCGTTCGGGTTATCGCTTCTCGGCCTTTTGGCTAAGATCAAGTGTAGTATCTGTTCTTATCAGTTTAATATCTGATACGTCCCCTATCTGGGGACCATATATTAAATGGATTTTTAGAACAGGGAGATGGAAATAGAGCTTGCTCTGTCCACTCCACGCATTGACCTGGTATTGCAGTATTTCCAGGACCGGTGCACCCTTTCCTTATGTGTTGACTAAAAGCAGATTCCAAAAGTGTTTTTTGTCTTTGCTATTGTTTCTGTCTTTCTGAAGGGATCTCCCCTTTTAATCCCATTATTTCAACACCTGTTGGACAATGCATGAGTGATAATGAGCTCATTGATTAAATGCAATTAATGAATAGATTGCCACCTCTTGTTGTGTGTCGTCTGTGTTTCTGTGTTTCCGGCATTTCACATTGGAACACCTCATTCACCTTCCTTGTCTTCTCTCCGCCCTCCCTTTTAGGTAAGTTAAAGAGCTGCACCTGAGCCAGCCACTTGATTGATTGATTGATTGATTGATTGATTGATTGATTGATTGATTGATGCAGCACAACAGTCAAATAGTGGAGTGGAGTAGGGGAACAGCAAACAGCCAATAAAGCAGCCCGCCCGCTCGCCTGCCCGCCACAATGGACCTACCTGTGTACACTAGATGGATGTGATGGAATGTACTGTCGTCCCTACATTTCAAGAAGAAGTAAGAATTGCAGTTGCAACAAAGCCTTGCTTGCCTACAAAGAGAGCAGCAATTTGGATTTGTTACTATGTTACCTAGAAGAATAACAAACTGTGCAAGGATGGAGGTTGTAGGAGCAAGGAGAAGTTGTCTGTAAAGTTGGTGGATGCCTATTTTCCATTTTGCAGTCCCTTGTCTCCCTCTTGTGGCCTCCTGGAGGCAACTAGCTGTGCAAAAAAAAGACAGCCTGGCGGCCGGCTGTTGCAGTGTTGCCCTCTCAGGCAACACTGAGTGACTGACTGAGCCTCACCGTCTTATATAAAGTTCAGACGGAACTTTGCACGTGTCATAGTGGAGCCCTCAGGATTCCAGAGCCAGCTTTCTGACATCATAATGGGGCCTCAGAGATAAAAGCCTGGGCCCAGGCAGTGTTGGTCAGTGCTGCTCAGCAGGCAGCACTGGACTGGACTGGATTACAGCTGATACAAGGTGTGAAGGAACAAGGGGTGGCTGTGGGCATGCACTTGCTGCCGCTGCCAGTGTTTATCTGCATGGCAGCAGGGCATTTGGGCGTTGCCAGGAAGGCGTTTTTATGTAGATTCCTCCTCTTTCAGCACTGCATTGTGGTGCAAGCAAAAGAAGCAAATCCTGTCTGGCTTCCTCTCCGGCCTTTATTCACCTCCCGTGTAGCTGTGAGTGTAGCTGTGAGTGTGTGAGCCTGCAGGGCCCCATGGAATTGCCTAGAAGTAGGCTGAATCGCTGCAAGGGCTGAACAGCAGTATCGGGCAGGCTCGGGCAACGCGCGGCCCGTTCGGGTTATCGCTTCTCGGCCTTTTGGCTAAGATCAAGTGTAGTATCTGTTCTTATCAGTTTAATATCTGATACGTCCCCTATCTGGGGACCATATATTAAATGGATTTTTAGAACAGGGAGATGGAAATAGAGCTTGCTCTGTCCACTCCACGCATTGACCTGGTATTGCAGTATTTCCAGGACCGGTGCACCCTTTCCTTATGTGTTGACTAAAAGCAGATTCCAAAAGTGTTTTTTGTCTTTGCTATTGTTTCTGTCTTTCTGAAGGGATCTCCCCTTTTAATCCCATTATTTCAACACCTGTTGGACAATGCATGAGTGATAATGAGCTCATTGATTAAATGCAATTAATGAATAGATTGCCACCTCTTGTTGTGTGTCGTCTGTGTTTCTGTGTTTCCGGCATTTCACATTGGAACACCTCATTCACCTTCCTTGTCTTCTCTCCGCCCTCCCTTTTAGGTAAGTTAAAGAGCTGCACCTGAGCCAGCCACTGATTGATTGATTGATTGATTGATTGATTGATTGATTGATTGATTGATTGATTGATTGATGCAGCACAACAGTCAAATAGTGGAGTGGAGTAGGGGAACAGCAAACAGCCAATAAAGCAGCCCGCCCGCTCGCCTGCCCGCCACAATGGACCTACCTGTGTACACTAGATGGATGTGATGGAATGTACTGTCGTCCCTACATTTCAAGAAGAAGTAAGAATTGCAGTTGCAACAAAGCCTTGCTTGCCTACAAAGAGAGCAGCAATTTGGATTTGTTACTATGTTACCTAGAAGAATAACAAACTGTGCAAGGATGGAGGTTGTAGGAGCAAGGAGAAGTTGTCTGTAAAGTTGGTGGATGCCTATTTTCCATTTTGCAGTCCCTTGTCTCCCTCTTGTGGCCTCCTGGAGGCAACTAGCTGTGCAAAAAAAAGACAGCCTGGCGGCCGGCTGTTGCAGTGTTGCCCTCTCAGGCAACACTGAGTGACTGACTGAGCCTCACCGTCTTATATAAAGTTCAGACGGAACTTTGCACGTGTCATAGTGGAGCCCTCAGGATTCCAGAGCCAGCTTTCTGACATCATAATGGGGCCTCAGAGATAAAAGCCTGGGCCCAGGCAGTGTTGGTCAGTGCTGCTCAGCAGGCAGCACTGGACTGGACTGGATTACAGCTGATACAAGGTGTGAAGGAACAAGGGGTGGCTGTGGGCATGCACTTGCTGCCGCTGCCAGTGTTTATCTGCATGGCAGCAGGGCATTTGGGCGTTGCCAGGAAGGCGTTTTTATGTAGATTCCTCCTCTTTCAGCACTGCATTGTGGTGCAAGCAAAAGAAGCAAATCCTGTCTGGCTTCCTCTCCGGCCTTTATTCACCTCCCGTGTAGCTGTGAGTGTGTGAGCCTGCAGGGCCCCATGGAATTGCCTAGAAGTAGGCTGAATCGCTGCAAGGGCTGAACAGCAGTATCGGGCAGGCTCGGGCAACGCGCGGCCCGTTCGGGTTATCGCTTCTCGGCCTTTTGGCTAAGATCAAGTGTAGTATCTGTTATTATCAGTTTAATATCTGATACGTCCCCTATCTGGGGACCATATATTAAATGGATTTTTAGAACAGGGAGATGGAAATAGAGCTTGCTCTGTCCACTCCACGCATTGACCTGGTATTGCAGTATTTCCAGGACCGGTGCACCCTTTCCTTATGTGTTGACTAAAAGCAGATTCCAAAAGTGTTTTTTGTCTTTGCTATTGTTTCTGTCTTTCTGAAGGGATCTCCCCTTTTAATCCCATTATTTCAACACCTGTTGGACAATGCATGAGTGATAATGAGCTCATTGATTAAATGCAATTAATGAATAGATTGCCACCTCTTGTTGTGTGTCGTCTGTGTTTCTGTGTTTCCGGCATTTCACATTGGAACACCTCATTCACCTTCCTTGTCTTCTCTCCGCCCTCCCTTTTAGGTAAGTTAAAGAGCTGCACCTGAGCCAGCCACTGATTGATTGATTGATTGATTGATTGATTGATTGATTGATTGATTGATTGATTGATTGATGCAGCACAACAGTCAAATAGTGGAGTGGAGTAGGGGAACAGCAAACAGCCAATAAAGCAGCCCGCCCGCTCGCCTGCCCGCCACAATGGACCTACCTGTGTACACTAGATGGATGTGATGGAATGTACTGTCGTCCCTACATTTCAAGAAGAAGTAAGAATTGCAGTTGCAACAAAGCCTTGCTTGCCTACAAAGAGAGCAGCAATTTGGATTTGTTACTATGTTACCTAGAAGAATAACAAACTGTGCAAGGATGGAGGTTGTAGGAGCAAGGAGAAGTTGTCTGTAAAGTTGGTGGATGCCTATTTTCCATTTTGCAGTCCCTTGTCTCCCTCTTGTGGCCTCCTGGAGGCAACTAGCTGTGCAAAAAAAAGACAGCCTGGCGGCCGGCTGTTGCAGTGTTGCCCTCTCAGGCAACACTGAGTGACTGACTGAGCCTCACCGTCTTATATAAAGTTCAGACGGAACTTTGCACGTGTCATAGTGGAGCCCTCAGGATTCCAGAGCCAGCTTTCTGACATCATAATGGGGCCTCAGAGATAAAAGCCTGGGCCCAGGCAGTGTTGGTCAGTGCTGCTCAGCAGGCAGCACTGGACTGGACTGGATTACAGCTGATACAAGGTGTGAAGGAACAAGGGGTGGCTGTGGGCATGCACTTGCTGCCGCTGCCAGTGTTTATCTGCATGGCAGCAGGGCATTTGGGCGTTGCCAGGAAGGCGTTTTTATGTAGATTCCTCCTCTTTCAGCACTGCATTGTGGTGCAAGCAAAAGAAGCAAATCCTGTCTGGCTTCCTCTCCGGCCTTTATTCACCTCCCGTGTAGCTGTGAGTGTGTGAGCCTGCAGGGCCCCATGGAATTGCCTAGAAGTAGGCTGAATCGCTGCAAGGGCTGAACAGCAGTATCGGGCAGGCTCGGGCAACGCGCGGCCCGTTCGGGTTATCGCTTCTCGGCCTTTTGGCTAAGATCAAGTGTAGTATCTGTTCTTATCAGTTTAATATCTGATACGTCCCCTATCTGGGGACCATATATTAAATGGATTTTTAGAACAGGGAGATGGAAATAGAGCTTGCTCTGTCCACTCCACGCATTGACCTGGTATTGCAGTATTTCCAGGACCGGTGCACCCTTTCCTTATGTGTTGACTAAAAGCAGATTCCAAAAGTGTTTTTTGTCTTTGCTATTGTTTCTGTCTTTCTGAAGGGATCTCCCCTTTTAATCCCATTATTTCAACACCTGTTGGACAATGCATGAGTGATAATGAGCTCATTGATTAAATGCAATTAATGAATAGATTGCCACCTCTTGTTGTGTGTCGTCTGTGTTTCTGTGTTTCCGGCATTTCACATTGGAACACCTCATTCACCTTCCTTGTCTTCTCTCCGCCCTCCCTTTTAGGTAAGTTAAAGAGCTGCACCTGAGCCAGCCACTGATTGATTGATTGATTGATTGATTGATTGATTGATTGATTGATTGATGCAGCACAACAGTCAAATAGTGGAGTGGAGTAGGGGAACAGCAAACAGCCAATAAAGCAGCCCGCCCGCTCGCCTGCCCGCCACAATGGACCTACCTGTGTACACTAGATGGATGTGATGGAATGTACTGTCGTCCCTACATTTCAAGAAGAAGTAAGAATTGCAGTTGCAACAAAGCCTTGCTTGCCTACAAAGAGAGCAGCAATTTGGATTTGTTACTATGTTACCTAGAAGAATAACAAACTGTGCAAGGATGGAGGTTGTAGGAGCAAGGAGAAGTTGTCTGTAAAGTTGGTGGATGCCTATTTTCCATTTTGCAGTCCCTTGTCTCCCTCTTGTGGCCTCCTGGAGGCAACTAGCTGTGCAAAAAAAAGACAGCCTGGCGGCCGGCTGTTGCAGTGTTGCCCTCTCAGGCAACACTGAGTGACTGACTGAGCCTCACCGTCTTATATAAAGTTCAGACGGAACTTTGCACGTGTCATAGTGGAGCCCTCAGGATTCCAGAGCCAGCTTTCTGACATCATAATGGGGCCTCAGAGATAAAAGCCTGGGCCCAGGCAGTGTTGGTCAGTGCTGCTCAGCAGGCAGCACTGGACTGGACTGGATTACAGCTGATACAAGGTGTGAAGGAACAAGGGGTGGCTGTGGGCATGCACTTGCTGCCGCTGCCAGTGTTTATCTGCATGGCAGCAGGGCATTTGGGCGTTGCCAGGAAGGCGTTTTTATGTAGATTCCTCCTCTTTCAGCACTGCATTGTGGTGCAAGCAAAAGAAGCAAATCCTGTCTGGCTTCCTCTCCGGCCTTTATTCACCTCCCGTGTAGCTGTGAGTGTGTGAGCCTGCAGGGCCCCATGGAATTGCCTAGAAGTAGGCTGAATCGCTGCAAGGGCTGAACAGCAGTATCGGGCAGGCTCGGGCAACGCGCGGCCCGTTCGGGTTATCGCTTCTCGGCCTTTTGGCTAAGATCAAGTGTAGTATCTGTTCTTATCAGTTTAATATCTGATACGTCCCCTATCTGGGGACCATATATTAAATGGATTTTTAGAACAGGGAGATGGAAATAGAGCTTGCTCTGTCCACTCCACGCATTGACCTGGTATTGCAGTATTTCCAGGACCGGTGCACCCTTTCCTTATGTGTTGACTAAAAGCAGATTCCAAAAGTGTTTTTTGTCTTTGCTATTGTTTCTGTCTTTCTGAAGGGATCTCCCCTTTTAATCCCATTATTTCAACACCTGTTGGACAATGCATGAGTGATAATGAGCTCATTGATTAAATGCAATTAATGAATAGATTGCCACCTCTTGTTGTGTGTCGTCTGTGTTTCTGTGTTTCCGGCATTTCACATTGGAACACCTCATTCACCTTCCTTGTCTTCTCTCCGCCCTCCCTTTTAGGTAAGTTAAAGAGCTGCACCTGAGCCAGCCACTGATTGATTGATTGATTGATTGATTGATTGATTGATTGATTGATGCAGCACAACAGTCAAATAGTGGAGTGGAGTAGGGGAACAGCAAACAGCCAATAAAGCAGCCCGCCCGCTCGCCTGCCCGCCACAATGGACCTACCTGTGTACACTAGATGGATGTGATGGAATGTACTGTCGTCCCTACATTTCAAGAAGAAGTAAGAATTGCAGTTGCAACAAAGCCTTGCTTGCCTACAAAGAGAGCAGCAATTTGGATTTGTTACTATGTTACCTAGAAGAATAACAAACTGTGCAAGGATGGAGGTTGTAGGAGCAAGGAGAAGTTGTCTGTAAAGTTGGTGGATGCCTATTTTCCATTTTGCAGTCCCTTGTCTCCCTCTTGTGGCCTCCTGGAGGCAACTAGCTGTGCAAAAAAAAGACAGCCTGGCGGCCGGCTGTTGCAGTGTTGCCCTCTCAATCAACACTGAGTGACTGACTGAGCCTCACCGTCTTATATAAAGTTCAGACGGAACTTTGCACGTGTCATAGTGGAGCCCTCAGGATTCGAGAGCCAGCTTTCTGACATCATAATGGGGCCTCAGAGATAAAAGCCTGGGCCCAGGCAGTGTTGGTCAGTGCTGCTCAGCAGGCAGCACTGGACTGGACTGGATTACAGCTGATACAAGGTGTGAAGGAACAAGGGGTGGCTGTGGGCATGCACTTGCTGCCGCTGCCAGTGTTTATCTGCATGGCAGCAGGGCATTTGGGCGTTGCCAGGAAGGCGTTTTTATGTAGATTCCTCCTCTTTCAGCACTGCATTGTGGTGCAAGCAAAAGAAGCAAATCCTGTCTGGCTTCCTCTCCGGCCTTTATTCACCTCCCGTGTAGCTGTGAGTGTGTGAGCCTGCAGGGCCCCATGGAATTGCCTAGAAGTAGGCTGAATCGCTGCAAGGGCTGAACAGCAGTATCGGGCAGGCTCGGGCAACGCGCGGCCCGTTCGGGTTATCGCTTCTCGGCCTTTTGGCTAAGATCAAGTGTAGTATCTGTTCTTATCAGTTTAATATCTGATACGTCCCCTATCTGGGGACCATATATTAATGGATTTTTAGAACAGGGAGATGGAAATAGAGCTTGCTCTGTCCACTCCACGCATTGACCTGGTATTGCAGTATTTCCAGGACCGGTGCACCCTTTCCTTATGTGTTGACTAAAAGCAGATTCCAAAAGTGTTTTTGTCTTTTGCTATTGTTTCTGTCTTTCTGAAGGGATCTCCCCTTTTAATCCCATTATTTCAACACCTGTTGGACAATGCATGAGTGATAATGAGCTCATTGATTAAATGCAATTAATGAATAGATTGCCACCTCTTGTTGTGTGTCGTCTGTGTTTCTGTGTTTCCGGCATTTCACATTGGAACACCTCATTCACCTTCCTTGTCTTCTCTCCGCCCTCCCGTTTAGGTAAGTTAAAGAGCTGCACCTGAGCCAGCCACTGATTGATTGATTGATTGATTGATTGATTGATTGATTGATTGATTGATGATTGATTGATGCAGCACAACAGTCAAATAGTGGAGTGGAGTAGGGGAACAGCAAACAGCCAATAAAGCAGCCCGCCCGCTCGCCTGCCCGCCCACAATGGACCTACCTGTGTACACTAGATGGATGTGATGGATGGTACTGTCGTCCCTACATTTCAAGAAGAAGTAAGAATTGCAGTTGCAACAAAGCCTTGCTTGCCTACAAAGAGAGCAGCAATTTGGATTTGTTACTATGTTACCTAGAAGAATAACAAACTGTGCAAGGATGGAGGTTGTAGGAGCAAGGAGAAGTTGTCTGTAAAGTTGGTGGATGCCTATTTTCCATTTTGCAGTCCCTTGTCTCCCTCTTGTGGCCTCCTGGAGGCAACTAGCTGTGCAAAAAAAAGACAGCCTGGCGGCCGGCTGTTGCAGTGTTGCCCTCTCAGGCAACACTGAGTGACTGACTGAGCCTCACCGTCTTATATAAAGTTCAGACGGAACTTTGCACGTGTCATAGTGGAGCCCTCAGGATTCCAGAGCCAGCTTTCTGACATCATAATGGGGCCTCAGAGATAAAAGCCTGGGCCCAGGCAGTGTTGGTCAGTGCTGCTCAGCAGGCAGCACTGGACTGGACTGGATTACAGCTGATACAAGGTGTGAAGGAACAAGGGGTGGCTGTGGGCATGCACTTGCTGCCGCTGCCAGTGTTTATCTGCATGGCAGCAGGGCATTTGGGCGTTGCCAGGAAGGCGTTTTTATGTAGATTCCTCCTCTTTCAGCACTGCATTGTGGTGCAAGCAAAAGAAGCAAATCCTGTCTGGCTTCCTCTCCGGCCTTTATTCACCTCCCGTGTAGCTGTGAGTGTGTGAGCCTGCAGGGCCCCATGGAATTGCCTAGAAGTAGGCTGAATCGCTGCAAGGGCTGAACAGCAGTATCGGGCAGGCTCGGGCAACGCGCGGCCCGTTCGGGTTATCGCTTCTCGGCCTTTTGGCTAAGATCAAGTGTAGTATCTGTTCTTATCAGTTTAATATCTGATACGTCCCCTATCTGGGGACCATATATTAAATGGATTTTTAGAACAGGGAGATGGAAATAGAGCTTGCTCTGTCCACTCCACGCATTGACCTGGTATTGCAGTATTTCCAGGACCGGTGCACCCTTTCCTTATGTGTTGACTAAAAGCAGATTCCAAAAGTGTTTTTTGTCTTTGCTATTGTTTCTGTCTTTCTGAAGGGATCTCCCCTTTTAATCCCATTATTTCAACACCTGTTGGACAATGCATGAGTGATAATGAGCTCATTGATTAATGCAATTAATGAATAGATTGCCACCTCTTGTTGTGTGTCGTCTGTGTTTCTGTGTTTCCGGCATTTCACATTGGAACACCTCATTCACCTTCCTTGTCTTCTCTCCGCCCTCCCTTTTAGGTAAGTTAAAGAGCTGCACCTGAGCCAGCCACTGATTGATTGATTGATTGATTGATTGATTGATTGATTGATTGATTGATTGATTGATTGATTGATTGATGCAGCACAACAGTCAAATAGTGGAGTGGAGTAGGGGAACAGCAAACAGCCAATAAAGCAGCCCGCCCGCTCGCCTGCCGCCACAATGGACCTACCTGTGTACACTAGATGGATGTGATGGAATGTACTGTCGTCCCTACATTTCAAGAAGAAGTAAGAATTGCAGTTGCAACAAAGCCTTGCTTGCCTACAAAGAGAGCAGCAATTTGGATTGTTACTATGTTACTTAGAAGAATAACAAACTGTGCAAGGATGGAGGTTGTAGGAGCAAGGAGAAGTTGTCTGTAAAGTTGGTGGATGCCTATTTTCCATTTTGCAGTCCCTTGTCTCCCCTCTTGTGGCCTCCTGGAGGCAACTAGCTGTGCAAAAAAAAGACAGCCTGGCGGCCGGCTGTTGCAGTGTTGCCCTCTCAGGCAACACTGAGTGACTGACTGAGCCTCACCGTCTTATATAAAGTTCAGACGGAACTTTGCACGTGTCATAGTGGAGCCCTCAGGATTCCAGAGCCAGCTTTCTGACATCATAATGGGGCCTCAGAGATAAAAGCCTGGGCCCAGGCAGTGTTGGTCAGTGCTGCTCAGCAGGCAGCACTGGACTGGACTGGATTACAGCTGATACAAGGTGTGAAGGAACAAGGGGTGGCTGTGGGCATGCACTTGCTGCCGCTGCCAGTGTTTATCTGCATGGCAGCAGGGCATTTGGGCGTTGCCAGGAAGGCGTTTTTATGTAGATTCCTCCTCTTTCAGCACTGCATTGTGGTGCAAGCAAAGAAGCAAATCCTGTCTGGCTTCCTCTCCGGCCTTTATTCACCTCCCGTGTAGCTGTGAGTGTGTGAGCCTGCAGGGCCCCATGGAATTGCCTAGAAGTAGGCTGAATCGCTGCAAGGGCTGAACAGCAGTATCGGGCAGGCTCGGGCAACGCGCGGCCCGTTCGGGTTATCGCTTCTCGGCCTTTTGGCTAAGATCAAGTGTAGTATCTGTTCTTATCAGTTTAATATCTGATACGTCCCCTATCTGGGACCATATATTAAATGGATTTTTAGAACAGGGAGATGGAAATAGAGCTTGCTCTGTCCACTCCACGCATTGACCTGGTATTGCAGTATTTCCAGGACCGGTGCACCCTTTCCTTATGTGTTGACTAAAAGCAGATTCCAAAAGTGTTTTTTGTCTTTGCTATTGTTTCTGTCTTTCTGAAGGGATCTCCCCTTTTAATCCCATTATTTCAACACCTGTTGGACAATGCATGAGTGATAATGAGCTCATTGATTAAATGCAATTAATGAATAGATTGCCACCTCTTGTTGTGTGTCGTCTGTGTTTCTGTGTTTCCGGCATTTCACATTGGAACACCTCATTCACCTTCCTTGTCTTCTCTCCGCCCTCCCTTTTAGGTAAGTTAAAGAGCTGCACCTGAGCCAGCCACTGATTGATTGATTGATTGATTGATTGATTGATTGATTGATTGATTGATTGATTGATTGATTGATGCAGCACAACAGTCAAATAGTGGAGTGGAGTAGGGGAACAGCAAACAGCCAATAAAGCAGCCCGCCCGCTCGCCTGGCCCGCCACAATGGACCTACCTGTGTACACTAGATGGATGTGATGGAATGTACTGTCGTCCCTACATTTCAAGAAGAAGTAAGAATTGCAGTTGCAACAAAGCCTTGCTTGCCTACAAAGAGAGCAGCAATTTGGATTTGTTACTATGTTACCTAGAAGAATAACAAACTGTGCAAGGATGGAGGTTGTAGGAGCAAGGAGAAGTTGTCTGTAAAGTTGGTGGATGCCTATTTTCCATTTTGCAGTCCCTTGTCTCCCTCTTGTGGCCTCCTGGAGGCAACTAGCTGTGCAAAAAAAAGACAGCCTGGCGGCCGGCTGTTGCAGTGTTGCCCTCTCAGGCAACACTGAGTGACTGACTGAGCCTCACCGTCTTATATAAAGTTCAGACGGAACTTTGCACGTGTCATAGTGGAGCCCTCAGGATTCCAGAGCCAGCTTTCTGACATCATAATGGGGCCTCAGAGATAAAAGCCTGGGCCCAGGCAGTGTTGGTCAGTGCTGCTCAGCAGGCAGCACTGGACTGGACTGGATTACAGCTGATACAAGGTGTGAAGGAACAAGGGGTGGCTGTGGGCATGCACTTGCTGCCGCTGCCAGTGTTTATCTGCATGGCAGCAGGGCATTTGGGCGTTGCCAGGAAGGCGTTTTTATGTAGATTCCTCCTCTTTCAGCACTGCATTGTGGTGCAAGCAAAAGAAGCAAATCCTGTCTGGCTTCCTCTCCGGCCTTTATTCACCTCCCGTGTAGCTGTGAGTGTGTGAGCCTGCAGGGCCCCATGGAATTGCCTAGAAGTAGGCTGAATCGCTGCAAGGGCTGAACAGCAGTATCGGGCAGGCTCGGGCAACGCGCGGCCCGTTCGGGTTATCGCTTCTCGGCCTTTTGGCTAAGATCAAGTGTAGTATCTGTTCTTATCAGTTTAATATCTGATACGTCCCCTATCTGGGGACCATATATTAAATGGATTTTTAGAACAGGGAGATGGAAATAGAGCTTGCTCTGTCCACTCCACGCATTGACCTGGTATTGCAGTATTTCCAGGACCGGTGCACCCTTTCCTTATGTGTTGACTAAAAGCAGATTCCAAAAGTGTTTTTTGTCTTTGCTATTGTTTCTGTCTTTCTGAAGGGATCTCCCCTTTTAATCCCATTATTTCAACACCTGTTGGACAATGCATGAGTGATAATGAGCTCATTGATTAAATGCAATTAATGAATAGATTGCCACCTCTTGTTGTGTGTCGTCTGTGTTTCTGTGTTTCCGGCATTTCACATTGGAACACCTCATTCACCTTCCTTGTCTTCTCTCCGCCCTCCCTTTTAGGTAAGTTAAAGAGCTGCACCTGAGCCAGCCACTGATTGATTGATTGATTGATTGATTGATTGATTGATTGATTGATTGATTGATTGATTGATGCAGCACAACAGTCAAATAGTGGAGTGGAGTAGGGGAACAGCAAACAGCCAATAAAGCAGCCCGCCCGCTCGCCTGCCCGCCACAATGGACCTACCTGTGTACACTAGATGGATGTGATGGAATGTACTGTCGTCCCTACATTTCAAGAAGAAGTAAGAATTGCAGTTGCAACAAAGCCTTGCTTGCCTACAAAGAGAGCAGCAATTTGGATTTGTTACTATGTTACCTAGAAGAATAACAAACTGTGCAAGGATGGAGGTTGTAGGAGCAAGGAGAAGTTGTCTGTAAAGTTGGTGGATGCCTATTTTCCATTTTGCAGTCCCTTGTCTCCCTCTTGTGGCCTCCTGGAGGCAACTAGCTGTGCAAAAAAAAGACAGCCTGGCGGCCGGCTGTTGCAGTGTTGCCCTCTCAGGCAACACTGAGTGACTGACTGAGCCTCACCGTCTTATATAAAGTTCAGACGGAACTTTGCACGTGTCATAGTGGAGCCCTCAGGATTCCAGAGCCAGCTTTCTGACATCATAATGGGGCCTCAGAGATAAAAGCCTGGGCCCAGGCAGTGTTGGTCAGTGCTGCTCAGCAGGCAGCACTGGACTGGACTGGATTACAGCTGATACAAGGTGTGAAGGAACAAGGGGTGGCTGTGGGCATGCACTTGCTGCCGCTGCCAGTGTTTATCTGCATGGCAGCAGGGCATTTGGGCGTTGCCAGGAAGGCGTTTTTATGTAGATTCCTCCTCTTTCAGCACTGCATTGTGGTGCAAGCAAAAGAAGCAAATCCTGTCTGGCTTCCTCTCCGGCCTTTATTCACCTCCCGTGTAGCTGTGAGTGTGTGAGCCTGCAGGGCCCCATGGAATTGCCTAGAAGTAGGCTGAATCGCTGCAAGGGCTGAACAGCAGTATCGGGCAGGCTCGGGCAACGCGCGGCCCGTTCGGGTTATCGCTTCTCGGCCTTTTGGCTAAGATCAAGTGTAGTATCTGTTCTTATCAGTTTAATATCTGATACGTCCCCTATCTGGGGACCATATATTAAATGGATTTTTAGAACAGGGAGATGGAAATAGAGCTTGCTCTGTCCACTCCACGCATTGACCTGGTATTGCAGTATTTCCAGGACCGGTGCACCCTTTCCTTATGTGTTGACTAAAAGCAGATTCCAAAAGTGTTTTTTGTCTTTGCTATTGTTTCTGTCTTTCTGAAGGGATCTCCCCTTTTAATCCCATTATTTCAACACCTGTTGGACAATGCATGAGTGATAATGAGCTCATTGATTAAATGCAATTAATGAATAGATTGCCACCTCTTGTTGTGTGTCGTCTGTGTTTCTGTGTTTCCGGCATTTCACATTGGAACACCTCATTCACCTTCCTTGTCTTCTCTCCGCCCTCCCTTTTAGGTAAGTTAAAGAGCTGCACCTGAGCCAGCCACTGATTGATTGATTGATTGATTGATTGATTGATTGATTGATTGATGCAGCACAACAGTCAAATAGTGGAGTGGAGTAGGGGAACAGCAAACAGCCAATAAAGCAGCCCGCCCGCTCGCCTGCCCGCCACAATGGACCTACCTGTGTACACTAGATGGATGTGATGGAATGTACTGTCGTCCCTACATTTCAAGAAGAATTAAGAATTGCAGTTGCAACAAAGCCTTGCTTGCCTACAAAGAGAGCAGCAATTTGGATTTGTTACTATGTTACCTAGAAGAATAACAAACTGTGCAAGGATGGAGGTTGTAGGAGCAAGGAGAAGTTGTCTGTAAAGTTGGTGGATGCCTATTTTCCATTTTGCAGTCCCTTGTCTCCCTCTTGTGGCCTCCTGGAGGCAACTAGCTGTGCAAAAAAAAGACAGCCTGGCGGCCGGCTGTTGCAGTGTTGCCCTCTCAGGCAACACTGAGTGACTGACTGAGCCTCACCGTCTTATATAAAGTTCAGACGGAACTTTGCACGTGTCATAGTGGAGCCCTCAGGATTCCAGAGCCAGCTTTCTGACATCATAATGGGGCCTCAGAGATAAAAGCCTGGGCCCAGGCAGTGTTGGTCAGTGCTGCTCAGCAGGCAGCACTGGACTGGACTGGATTACAGCTGATACAAGGTGTGAAGGAACAAGGGGTGGCTGTGGGCATGCACTTGCTGCCGCTGCCAGTGTTTATCTGCATGGCAGCAGGGCATTTGGGCGTTGCCAGGAAGGCGTTTTTATGTAGATTCCTCCTCTTTCAGCACTGCATTGTGGTGCAAGCAAAAGAAGCAAATCCTGTCTGGCTTCCTCTCCGGCCTTTATTCACCTCCCGTGTAGCTGTGAGTGTGTGAGCCTGCAGGGCCCCATGGAATTGCCTAGAAGTAGGCTGAATCGCTGCAAGGGCTGAACAGCAGTATCGGGCAGGCTCGGGCAACGCGCGGCCCGTTCGGGTTATCGCTTCTCGGCCTTTTGGCTAAGATCAAGTGTAGTATCTGTTCTTATCAGTTTAATATCTGATACGTCCCCTATCTGGGGACCATATATTAAATGGATTTTTAGAACAGGGAGATGGAAATAGAGCTTGCTCTGTCCACTCCACGCATTGACCTGGTATTGCAGTATTTCCAGGACCGGTGCACCCTTTCCTTATGTGTTGACTAAAAGCAGATTCCAAAAGTGTTTTTTGTCTTTGCTATTGTTTCTGTCTTTCTGAAGGGATCTCCCCTTTTAATCCCATTATTTCAACACCTGTTGGACAATGCATGAGTGATAATGAGCTCATTGATTAAATGCAATTAATGAATAGATTGCCACCTCTTGTTGTGTGTCGTCTGTGTTTCTGTGTTTCCGGCATTTCACATTGGAACACCTCATTCACCTTCCTTGTCTTCTCTCCGCCCTCCCTTTTAGGTAAGTTAAAGAGCTGCACCTGAGCCAGCCACTGATTGATTGATTGATTGATTGATTGATTGATTGATTGATTGATTGATTGATTGATTGATTGATGCAGCACAACAGTCAAATAGTGGAGTGGAGTAGGGGAACAGCAAACAGCCAATAAAGCAGCCCGCCCGCTCGCCTGCCCGCCACAATGGACCTACCTGTGTACACTAGATGGATGTGATGGAATGTACTGTCGTCCCTACATTTCAAGAAGAAGTAAGAATTGCAGTTGCAACAAAGCCTTGCTTGCCTACAAAGAGAGCAGCAATTTGGATTTGTTACTATGTTACCTAGAAGAATAACAAACTGTGCAAGGATGGAGGTTGTAGGAGCAAGGAGAAGTTGTCTGTAAAGTTGGTGGATGCCTATTTTCCATTTTGCAGTCCCTTGTCTCCCTCTTGTGGCCTCCTGGAGGCAACTAGCTGTGCAAAAAAAAGACAGCCTGGCGGCCGGCTGTTGCAGTGTTGCCCTCTCAGGCAACACTGAGTGACTGACTGAGCCTCACCGTCTTATATAAAGTTCAGACGGAACTTTGCACGTGTCATAGTGGAGCCCTCAGGATTCCAGAGCCAGCTTTCTGACATCATAATGGGGCCTCAGAGATAAAAGCCTGGGCCCAGGCAGTGTTGGTCAGTGCTGCTCAGCAGGCAGCACTGGACTGGACTGGATTACAGCTGATACAAGGTGTGAAGGAACAAGGGGTGGCTGTGGGCATGCACTTGCTGCCGCTGCCAGTGTTTATCTGCATGGCAGCAGGGCATTTGGGCGTTGCCAGGAAGGCGTTTTTATGTAGATTCCTCCTCTTTCAGCACTGCATTGTGGTGCAAGCAAAAGAAGCAAATCCTGTCTGGCTTCCTCTCCGGCCTTTATTCACCTCCCGTGTAGCTGTGAGTGTGTGAGCCTGCAGGGCCCCATGGAATTGCCTAGAAGTAGGCTGAATCGCTGCAAGGGCTGAACAGCAGTATCGGGCAGGCTCGGGCAACGCGCGGCCCGTTCGGGTTATCGCTTCTCGGCCTTTTGGCTAAGATCAAGTGTAGTATCTGTTCTTATCAGTTTAATATCTGATACGTCCCCTATCTGGGGACCATATATTAAATGGATTTTTAGAACAGGGAGATGGAAATAGAGCTTGCTCTGTCCACTCCACGCATTGACCTGGTATTGCAGTATTTCCAGGACCGGTGCACCCTTTCCTTATGTGTTGACTAAAAGCAGATTCCAAAAGTGTTTTTTGTCTTTGCTATTGTTTCTGTCTTTCTGAAGGGATCTCCCCTTTTAATCCCATTATTTCAACACCTGTTGGACAATGCATGAGTGATAATGAGCTCATTGATTAAATGCAATTAATGAATAGATTGCCACCTCTTGTTGTGTGTCGTCTGTGTTTCTGTGTTTCCGGCATTTCACATTGGAACACCTCATTCACCTTCCTTGTCTTCTCTCCGCCCTCCCTTTTAGGTAAGTTAAAGAGCTGCACCTGAGCCAGCCACTGATTGATTGATTGATTGATTGATTGATTGATTGATTGATTGATTGATTGATTGATTGATTGATGCAGCACAACAGTCAAATAGTGGAGTGGAGTAGGGGAACAGCAAACAGCCAATAAAGCAGCCCGCCCGCTCGCCTGCCCGCCACAATGGACCTACCTGTGTACACTAGATGGATGTGATGGAATGTACTGTCGTCCCTACATTTCAAGAAGAAGTAAGAATTGCAGTTGCAACAAAGCCTTGCTTGCCTACAAAGAGAGCAGCAATTTGGATTTGTTACTATGTTACCTAGAAGAATAACAAACTGTGCAAGGATGGAGGTTGTAGGAGCAAGGAGAAGTTGTCTGTAAAGTTGGTGGATGCCTATTTTCCATTTTGCAGTCCCTTGTCTCCCTCTTGTGGCCTCCTGGAGGCAACTAGCTGTGCAAAAAAAAGACAGCCTGGCGGCCGGCTGTTGCAGTGTTGCCCTCTCAGGCAACACTGAGTGACTGACTGAGCCTCACCGTCTTATATAAAGTTCAGACGGAACTTTGCACGTGTCATAGTGGAGCCCTCAGGATTCCAGAGCCAGCTTTCTGACATCATAATGGGGCCTCAGAGATAAAAGCCTGGGCCCAGGCAGTGTTGGTCAGTGCTGCTCAGCAGGCAGCACTGGACTGGACTGGATTACAGCTGATACAAGGTGTGAAGGAACAAGGGGTGGCTGTGGGCATGCACTTGCTGCCGCTGCCAGTGTTTATCTGCATGGCAGCAGGGCATTTGGGCGTTGCCAGGAAGGCGTTTTTATGTAGATTCCTCCTCTTTCAGCACTGCATTGTGGTGCAAGCAAAAGAAGCAAATCCTGTCTGGCTTCCTCTCCGGCCTTTATTCACCTCCCGTGTAGCTGTGAGTGTGTGAGCCTGCAGGGCCCCATGGAATTGCCTAGAAGTAGGCTGAATCGCTGCAAGGGCTGAACAGCAGTATCGGGCAGGCTCGGGCAACGCGCGGCCCGTTCGGGTTATCGCTTCTCGGCCTTTTGGCTAAGATCAAGTGTAGTATCTGTTCTTATCAGTTT